>NW_025919074.1:0-112299 GCF_907164915.1 Impatiens glandulifera
GGAAAAGGTCTTGGGAAGGATGAACAAGGTAAATATCATACCGCAATATATCGAGAATATCAATTTTTTGGATATACCGAAAAAAAGTAAGGTATGATACTGATACTGAAATTATTGGTATAGTAAATGTATGAAATTTTCAATATTTTGATATATCAAGATATACCAAAATAATATTTATAAATTAATTTATATTGTTGGGTCAAATTATTTTGACTAAGTGTTGAAATAATTTAACTACTGAGATTTTGATGATGAAATAACTTATGAGTTTTGATGCAGGTGTATTGAAACAATATTTCATAAGACTTGGCTTTAATGAGGGTCATTAGACCAATTTTGGCATTCAATGTAAAGAATTAGACGTACAGTCTAACTCATCGGAGTTAGACGTGTAGTCTAATGAATGCATAGAAATTAGACGTACAGTCTAACTCATCGGAGTTAGGCGTGTAGTCTAATAGACGTGT
This sequence comes from Impatiens glandulifera, assembly GCF_907164915.1. NCBI lineage: Eukaryota > Viridiplantae > Streptophyta > Magnoliopsida > Ericales > Balsaminaceae > Impatiens > Impatiens glandulifera. The sequence continues at coordinate 471 of NW_025919074.1, forward strand.
AATTAGACGAATGGTCTAATAGATACATGGAATTACACGTAAGTCTAATGCATAGAATTAGACGTACAATCTAACTCATCGGAGTTAGACGTGTAGTCTAATGAATATAAAGAATTAGACGTAAGTCTAATAAATATACGGAATTAGACGTAAGTCTAATGTGTTCGAAATTAGACGTATTGTCTAACTCACCGAAGTTAGACGTATAGTCTAATAGACTTGTAATTAAACGGATGGTCTAATAGTTATTCGGAATTAGACGTACAGTCTAACTCACCGGAGTTAGACGTGTAGTCTAATATATTTACAATTAGACGTGTAGTCTAATTAGTGAGAGTTAGACGTGCGTCTAACTCCTTCAGACAAGTCTGAGGTAGAACAGGAATTAGACGTATAGTCTAACTTAGTGGAGTTAGACGTACCGTCTAATGGTTATTGAATAATTAGACGTGTAGTCTAATTAGTGAAAGTTAGACGTGCGTCTAACTCCTTCAGACAAGTCTGAGGTAGAACCGGAATTAGACGTGTAGTCTAACTCAGTGGAGTTAGACGTACCGTCTAATGGTTATTGAATAATTAGACGTGTAATCTAATTAGTGAAAGTTAGACGTGCGTCTAACTCCTTTAGACAAGTCTGAGGTAGAACCGGAATTAGACGTGTAGTCTAACTAAGTGGAGTTAGACGTACCGTCTAATGGTTATTGAATAATTAGACGTGTAGTCTAATTAGTGAAAGTTAGACGTGCGTCTAACTCCTTTAGACAAGTCTGAGGTAGAACCGGAATTAGACGTGTAGTCTAACTTAGTGGAGTTAGACGTACCGTCTAATGGTTATTGTAATTAGACGCGAGTCTAATTCTATTAGACCAGGCGATCTAATAGACGTTTCTATTAAAATGAGACGTGTGATTTCATTATACTGATTTTACAATCCGTCTAACTGAAATACGTCTAATGCTCAGTTTAGCAGTATGCTTGAAGCTAACATTTCTCTTACCCACGTGCTATAGCTGTACCCTACTCCTGCTCCACTTTTTAGTGAAGATTAGTACAACAGTTATATGCAACCAACCAAGGAATGCCACGTAAGAGAATTTTTCTCACATTACTTGTTTTGCAGGTACATCCCTGATGGAATATTCGGCGCACTACCAGTGATGTACGGCCATGATCCTTGTGCTCAGAACCTGCTGTGTACAATGGAGGCTTTCCAATGGAAGAGTGCCACGTATCATTCTAAAAGATTCGACCGTTAGCTCTTGCTCAGTATTTAACAAATCTATAGGACAACGGACAATCTGTCTCAACAAGAACAATCTGCCTTACGAATTTGCCTCAAGCAATCTGATTTTGCAGAGAGAGAAACTACTCAATCATCTTGCTTACTGAACTCATAATGTGAAGCTGCTTTCTGATTGTACTGTGTGTGAATCAAGAGAGAGCTAGAATCAAAACACCTTTAGCTGAGTGATATTCTTCATCTTGTAATTGAACAGAAAGTGTTATGTTCAATAGTGATCTGTGTGTGTGTAAACTGTATTTGATTCGAATCATATTATAGTGAATCTTTCCGGTGGTTGGAAGAAGGGGTGACGTAGGAGAGTTTCTCCGAACATCCATAAACAAACTGCTGTGTTCTTTCATTTCTGTCATCTTTTCATAACTCATCTTGTGCTTCAAACCCAAGTAAACAATTCTGCCTTGAATCTGTTTCAAGTGTTTACGAGTGTTTGCGTAGAATAGAAAGCAAATTAAATCCCTAACAGGATTTCTTTCAAACCGTTTTTCATAAGTCTTCATCCTTAGCCAGACCCCCGTCTCTATCGATAAAGCCGATCCTATCATATATATATATATATTATAATACTTATAAGAAAATAAATATATTTGATATTAATTTAATTATAGAAACATAAGTTTTAAAAATCAAAACAAAATATAATTATACTGTAATATTATTAAATATATGCAATTTCAATTTATTATATTTTATAAAATATAAAACTATTTTTATTTCACTATAAAGTGTTTTATTTTTTAAAATAAACTCAATAGAGTCTAATATGCTTTCAAGTTAATCTAAAATACAATTTACGACTTGAAAGTATTCTTCTTGAGAAGACTCCCGACTTCCATTCACATCTCACTCTACAATCAACACAACACAACAATTTTTATTTTGATAAACTATATTTTGATTTATTGTTGTCTGTTTTTATTAATATCTAACTAAGGATTTCAAATATTTGTGTGGTGAACTAGTGATTGATGAATGATGATTTATGTTTTTTGTTAATATAATAAATTAATATATAAATATATTTAAATTCGAGTGTTTCGAGCCGAACTCAAGCCTATGGTTATATGATCGAGTCGAGTTCGAGCTTCATATTGAAAGCTTGATCGAGCTCGAGCTGAGCCAATAAAAAACGAGTCGAACCGAACTCGAGTCAAGGCTAGTTCGAGCTTGACTCGACTCGTTTACACTTTAATCAACGTCAGTGTTAAGGGAACGTCGACGTTGATAAAAAACGATATTAACGTCGACGGTTATAAAGAACGATATTAACGTCAGCATTAGGGAGAGTCGACATTGATAAAGAACGATATTAATGTCAACATTGATAAAGAACGATATTAATGTCGACATTAGGGGAGCACCGATGTTGAGAAAGAAAGATATTAACGCCGGCATTCCCCTAACGCCGACGTTAATAATAGAATTAGAAAGGATTATCAACGTCGGCGTTAGGAGAATATCATCGTAGTTAAAAATCATAATCTTTTAACGACCAATTTTTTAGCGACGACAGTCGACGATTTTGTTCGCCAATGTTAATAACATTAACGACAGCATTAGAGATTTTAGCGACGGATGTCGTGACTAATGATGTATTTTCTACTAGTATTCGTCGGTCTCATGTCTGCATATTTACTTCCTAATTGCGTCATATTAACTCATTATTTTTTTTTTCATTTATGATAGATATTTTCTTTTTTTCAATTTGTTATTCAATTGTTAAAATTTATAGCGATAAAATTTTCATCCTTTCATAATTTAAGTTGTTTTTGTTGATTACACTTCAATACTCATAGTTCAGGCACTCAAATGAGTTGTCTTTAAATGATCTTCAATAAATAATATAATCGTTAGATTTTTTCATTAAAAAAAAATATTTTATTTAGCACTTAAATCATCACTTATATATTTTAATTTTATAGATATTAGTTTATATTATTTATTAATTAATTTGTTTTATATGTAACTCCATATTAAATTAAATGAAAATTAATATTTTATAAGAAAAAATAAATAATTATCCTTAAGAATAAATAAATAATATATATATATATATATATATGAATCTTCAATCACGTCACAATTAATGGGTAAGAATAAAAAATTTATATTTTTTTTTCTTTGTTAGATTGAAAATTTTAAAAAATATACATAATTGAATATTATTTTATTTGATTTTTTATGCTTATATTATTGAATTCATTAACTAAAATATATTTTTAATTTAAAAAAAAATTATTTATCGTGAAAATAATAAAAAATTATTTAAACACACCGAACTATCCATTCTTATATATTCTTATATAGACTAATAAATGTCAATATTATAATAAAATAAATTTAATTTCAACTGAAATAAAATAAGAAAGAATAAGTGACAAATACAAATCACACCAAACTCATTCTAAACCTAACACGCAAACTTACCCTAGCATATTAAAGGAACCAAAACTTTGAATTTTTTTGGGGTTTAATTTGATTAAGCTCTTTTTAAAATGCTCTGATAATAAATATTAAAACTCACGTTCTTAAAAAAAAAATTATAAACCCATTTAAAAACACATTTTAATTCTAAATATGAGTATAAAATCAACTAACTAATAATAGTCAATATATTTATTTAAAAATATTTAAACATCTCAAATTCAAATGTGGATTTAAAATAAATACTGTTTTAAAACATAGCTTGATTTTAAAAACTGTAATCACATCAATAACATATGAAAATAATCTAAAAGGTGAATTGAATCATCATAGTAGATTTTCATTTTTAATAAAACCATATTCAAAAAAAATATTTTTTTTTAAAATTAATTAAAATATTTTTAATGATTAAAAATTGTTATTTTTAAATTTCTTTCTGCCGCACAACCTCTATCCATGGTCCATGGTTCTCTCTCCCTCAGTCACACAATTTACACATTTTCTCTGGCTCTTTAATCATAAAAACAGAAAACAGGGGAATTGAAAAAACAAAATAAAAATAAAAATAAGTGCAAAAATTTCTCTCTATCTTGCCGCCGCTCCGAAATCTCCCTCCTTTGAAGCCATCGCCGCGACAGCTCCGAACTGATAAAGTTTGACTTGGTAGGTTTACACTCCAATATTAATTATTTATTTATTTTATTCATTAAATAAAACTTATTATTTATTATAGAGACTTAGCAGCTGTTTAATTACATGTTACGCAATTCTTCTCATATTTTTCCTTTTTACGATAGATGTTAACGTAATTTTGTTTCCCAATATCCCTCTCAAACCCTCTTTAAATTAATCCTAATAATCTCAAGAAAAATATTTAATTTTTATTTTAGATAGATATATTTATTGTATTAAAGCAATTATTTTTAATTATAATAAATTAAAATGATTTTTTTTATATAATTATATTATTGTTGTGACTAAAAATTGAGATTTAACTTTATGATTGAAGCCTAATAAATAGGAAAGTGTTTTATACGGAAATGTATAATTATAGGTTCACTAGTTGCTTACAATATGGATTTTGTTTGTTGGAAAAAAAAATATATAATTATATCTAAAAATTTGTTTAAAAATCAAATATAATTATATGTGTATTTAGTTTGAAAACTAAATAACAAGTTAATATATATATACACGAAAAAATCAGCGGAGAAAATTTTCAAAATATCCCAAAACGGCCATGTCGGAAATTTTTTGTTTTCGAAATTACTGTTTTGGGACCCGAAATTAGCGGTTTCGAGATTTGAAATGAGCGTTTCGGGATCCGAAATAAGCAATTTCGGGACGTGAGGACAACCTGGCAAGCCACGTCGGATTCGTAGATTTACTTTCGTTGATTTTTTCGTTGAGTTTATCCTTCTTCATTACAAAAATAATTATTAAGAGAAATATTTAAATATTACTTCTAAGTTATTATATTAAGTGTTTTTATTATTAATTTAAATTATAACATTGATGAAAGAATATATATAATTGAGGTATTTATAATTTTAAAAAAAACATTAGAAAAATGATAATAACAGCTTTTATTATTTATAAGTAGGAACGCTAATGAGATCTCGAACCTCATTAGCGAAATACACCACATCTTTCCATTGTCATTCTCATTTTTTCGGGTCCTATAAATTCTCGAAGTTTGAGGGTGATGAAGACAATAACAATTATGTGGAGGCTAGTTCAACATTATGAAGATAAACAAATATTAAATTACCTTCAAACAAATTTATTGTCTATCTCCTTGCTTTTATTATATAAATTGTTTCGTATATTGGGAAAGAATTTCGTCAACTTTTTAACTCCATACGGACCATACTTAGAGAGGGTTATTTTCATCTTTCCTATATTCTCTATTTAACTCTAAACTTGATTTAAAATACATAAACTTATCATTCACATTCACGTATATATGGATATCAGATTTAGCAGATAGTCATTCTCATTTATAGATTTCGGTTTATCTTAACTTATTTATAAAATATTGGTTTTGATTTTAAAAAATTTAATTATTTTTTATAAAATATTTAGGATATTAATATGTAATATAAATATATTTTTGTTAAAAATAAAATAATATTTGATTATATTAAAAAAAAAACTAAAAATCAAATTCAATAGTGTATACAAAATTTAGAGCTAGTTAGGATTGAGATTATTTGAAAATATAGAGGAATAAAAAATAATGATTGTTAATGACTTTGAGGAGTTAATAATTATTTTTAGTAAAAAAAATATATATTGATATATAAAATAAAATAAAAAATAATAATTTAAAAATACATAATATTTTAATATTTTAGTAATAAATTGAGTAATGTGATGGTATGATGGATGAGAGATGGATGAGATGAAGTTTGATTTTGTTTTAGTTATTAAAATAATCAAACCGAACAAGGACTTAGGACTTTATCATGTGTTGTTTTTCACCTCATATCTATTATTACAGATTTGGTACTCTACCTTACACCACCTTCAACTTATTATCCTATAAACTAACCAATTTTTGTAAAGGTGGTATAGGGTGGAACACCAAATTTGTTTTTTTTTTTTCAATTTTTTTGGATTTTATCATAAGCTTTGTTAAGTTTGAGTTTTAAAAAAATTCAAACAAAATTAAATAACATTTCACCCACCTCCCATTTATTATATCAGTTAAATCATTAATCAAATATTAAAATACTTTATATTTTAAATTATTATTATTTATTTTATTTATATATATCAATACCCTTTAAGGGCTCGTTTGATTCGACGTTTATAAGCCGTCTATGGTCGTTTTGCGTAATAAGTTGCTACAGTGACTTTACATAATAAGCTCACGCAATAAATTCCAAACACAATTTTGTTTTTAAAATTAATTTTCTCTCTATCTCCTTCCTCCATAGCGTTTAAAATTATAATCTCAATGTTTTTTTCATCATTTTTAAATATTTTTTTTATTCATTCTCTCTCATCTATTTCATTCATTTCTAATCATTTTATTTATTTTCTCTAATTTATTTAATCTATTTCCAATCATTTTACTCAATTTCTCTCGTCTATTACATATATTTATAATATTTTTATATATTTTTATAAAATTATTATAAAAACATACATTTAAATATATTTTCATTTATTATTTATAATATATGTATCTTAATATATAAAATAATTAAATAAAATATAAAATATAAATACACGTTGATTTTTTTTTTATATATAATTATAGTTTTAGAAATTAAACTAGCCTTAATTATTTAAAAGTATCAATTACAATTGAAATGAATATGAATGATAATAAGAACTTTTTTAAAACTAGACTTAATTATCTAAAAGTATCGATTACAATTGAAATGAATGATATTACGAAGAAGGTGAGAGATCTCTAAAATAAATTGACAATTTAAAGATTGGGTCTGAGAGGGGAGGGTGAAAATGTAAAAAAATATATAATAATAATAAATTACTTTCTTTATTCATATAATTTATTTTAAAATATATTATTTTTTAATTTAAATCATTTATTAATATTTAAAATTATATATTAACCAAAAATTATAAAAATTAATATATTAATATAATTTATTTTGAAATATATACTATTTTTTAATTTAAAGAATTTATTAATATTTAGAATTAAATTAATAAATATATATAACATTATATATATAATATTAATTATTAAATAATATTAAAAATAAATAAGTTTAGCGTATAATCTAAATCAAACTTACCCAAACTTATCCAAACTTATCGATTAAATAAGCTAAGATAATATCAAACGTATATAAGAATAAGCTTGATAAGTTAGTGTCAATAAAATGAGAATAAGCTGAATCAAACAAGCCCTAAGGTTTTGTTCTCTTTAGATTTTTTAAAGAATTCATATAAAATCAATTTTCCTATAGTCACTTCTAACAATGACATAACTCATTTTATTAATAAAAATACTAAAATATTTTATATTTTAAATTATTATTATTTATTTTATTTATATATATTAATACCTTTTAAATATTTTTACTAAAAATAATCGGCACCTCTTCAAAATCATTAACAATCATTAATTTTTCCCCTCTAAATTTAAAAAAAAAAACAATCCAAGTTAAGTTTTTTTTTTATAAAAAATAATCATTACCTTATCAAATCATCAATCATCATTATTTTTTCTATCAATATTTTTTTAAATAACTCTCATCAAAACAAGGCCTAAAATTGAAAAATCATTTCAACTATTTAATCACTCATTTTATATATTTAAATATCAAAATTATCCTTTATTAACTTAAAAAAATGATAATTACAGTATAAAAATATTTTAATACTTTAGAAAAAAAATTAATTTTTTAAAACTTTTTATAAACAAAAGTTTTTAGAAAAAGTTCCTAAAAAAAAAAAAATTCCCTAACAAGTCCTTAAAAAGTGTTTATTTGAATAAGCAAAAGTTAAATATGTAGAATAAAATAATCATGACTATAGGCTTGACAGCTGGCCCACGAGGATTTCCCTCTTCACCCTAATTATTATGGTCTTTCTCTTTCTGTTCTCTTCCACTGTAGCAATCCGTTCTCTCCTTCACATTGGAATCCATTGACGAAGAACAACATATAAATACCCATTTTTGTTTTTTCAAAAAAATCAGCTTTATGAACGGTGAAGAGTAAAGGAGGTAAGAATCTGTCCAATGTTACTGATTTTACAGAGTTAACTCATCTTTGAACACGACCAATTTCATCTATGAAGAACAAATTTCCTTATGCTCGACTATTTATGTGTTCTTATTGAATTTATTCTCTTCTTTTTGTATTTAAATCAGTAATATTATACTCTTGCTTCAATCTAATGGAGATTTAAACATTTTTGTTCATCCAGATTTTCAATGACTACAACAATGGAGGCTCAAAAACAAATGAGAAAGATTGTTTATTTGTGGGCTGCTCAAGTAAGTTGCTTCTCCCTCACTTCCTTTCTTTCTATTTGGATATTTTTAGTTTGTTTTGATGATCATTGTTGTCAATGCGTTATTCTATAGCAAAATGTGAGCAAATTTCTTTTTTCATCAAATTTCAGAGTTATGAATTCTTTATTAGTTGAATTTGTATTTACATACTATACTCCATGTTTATCTTAAGTTCAAGATGAAAAACTATTAATTCCATAGTCTGTTTCTTGCAAAATGACAGATATGAACCTATTTCAAGGCATAATAGACAATAACTTATTATGTTTCCAAATGGGTTAGCATCTATAATGTAAACATTCATTATGTCTCGAAATTGGATTGCATCTAGTTCAAGACATAATTGATGTCAATGCTTAATAAGTGTCAACCAATTTGAAAACATAATAGATGATACTAATATATTATGATTCAAAACTGGTTGGCATCTATTGTGTCTCAAAATTTGATAGTGTCTATTATGCTTATGTCTTGGAATTGGTCTACATCAATTATGATTGACATAGATTATGTCTCAAAATTGGTTGTCATTTATTTGTCTTAGGCATCTACTAAGTCTTGGAAATTGGTTGACATCTATTATGCATTAACATATATTGTGTTAAAATTGGTTAATATCTAATATACCTTGTCATCTATTATGTCTTTGAAATTTGTTTACATAAATTATTTTTTGACATATATTATGCCTTGAAATGAGTTTGTATGTTTTTGTTTTTCCTATATATGCTAATGTTTTAATAAGTTTGACAGTGATTTGGTTTACGGTTCTAGTTTTAATGTGCATTTTTTTTCTCTCTTTTTGCTTAGTTCCATCCCCATCATCGTAGATGTGTTCGATGAAAAACCATGATTGCAAGAAGAATCATCTATAATGTTACTATATTTGGTTAATGAGTGTCTGTTTTCAACACCTAGAACTTGTTCCAACATTCTCTCATACATTTTGCCTTTTTTTTCTTTTTGAAATTTTCAGATGGGCAATCTTGTGGTTGTGCTTCTATGGCACTTATTACATTTTCTTGTCAGCCTTTGGATGTTTTCAATTAATATAGTCATGGCTTTTGAAAGCTACCTCATTTCTTTTGGTATATTGAGGAAATACAAGATCTTCAATGTCGCAAATCTTCGTCACTTGGCTATTGTCGTGGACAGTGAAGAAGCTTCTGATATATCGAGCGTAATTAAGCTTCTGAAATGGGTAACCAGTCTCGGTGTGAAAAATATTTGCCTGTACGATCCCAAGGGTAAGACATTTGAGCCTATTCGGAGATTAGTATTTTGTCACAGTCATGATTTCATTAAAAAATCGCGTTAGTTAAAAATAGAAAGTGATCTTTTATTTGGCTTAGTATAAAGATTTTTTTTATATCATGATGAGATTATGTTGTGTATATCATCTGATTGGTTTATAGAAGATTGTGACTTTTGACAAACATAATAAATTTAGATTTTTCTGGATCAAGAGCAACATTATTATTTTATACCAAAACAATTCCATTATTAGCCGTGAATGGTTTGCCTTTCTCTTTTGGACTCGGGTCATCCTTTTACAGGAGTGTTGAAGAAAAACAAGCAAACTATCACTGAGAGCTTGCAGCTAACGAAATCATCCGAGGTATGAAGAAAACCTGTTCTTTTGTATCATTAATCTTTTCTTTTGATTCATTGTTCACAAGACTTTTGGATTTATATCTCGCAGGATGACAGTAAGAATGTGCCGTTTCTCAACCAAAAGAATGTATGTTTGGATTTTGCTTGTTTATCGGATGGAAAGGAAGCCATGGCAAAATCTGCTGGCATTTTATTTAAGAAATACTATTTGGGTGGGAATCCATTGAAACAAACATTTACTGAAGAAGACATTGCAGAGGCACTGGAAACAATAGGTTGTTGATCCTGATCCCAATTCCCAGCCAAATAGACCATCCCAAAGTTACTCCTTTTTTTTGTTGTTATGATGAACTGTTCTTTTCCAACTTATATTTTTCAGGTTCTGGAGGTGCTGATCCCAACCTTATGTTGATTTACGGGCCTACCAGATGTCATTTGGGTTACCCAGCATGGAGGATTCGGTATACTGAGATGGCGTAAGTATTAATTTCATTCCAAATTAAAATATGTTTTTAACTGTTCTCAATTTGGTTTTTTTCTTATACGGGTTTTTGTCTGGTTTACAGTCACATGGGATCATTGAAATCTCTCAAATATGGGTCACTATTGAAGGTGGTGCGGAAATTCACCATGGTTAACCAAAACTATGGTGAGCTGAGTTTGTTTTCATGTCAATTTTGAAATACATTCATTTTTCTGTTATTTGATTGAGAATGCGGATTCATTTTGCAGGTAAATGAATGAAAATGGAGGGAACAGTGAAGAACTAAAGGGTCTTAGTAAATATTAGTAGTCTATTAAGTGAAGGTTCATTTGCAATCTAATAATAATACAGTTTCTTGCATTCTCTGTTTGTTCTATGTATGGTATATTATGTTGCACTGTGAGCACTGAACAAACACTTTGAATTACAATATAATAATATTTCAGTGTTGTATTTATAAGTGTTGGCTCTTTTTATTTTGCGATATCTCACTTCAAAGGAAATATAACTATTTATAAGAGTCTAATTGGTTATAAATACCTTAATTGGGTACTTTTGGAGATTGGGTGCTGATTTGGTTTGCTTCACTTCTAAAGTCCTAACTGGGGTTGCTTCTAGAGTTCTAACCAGGGGAGAATGAGACTATAAATGAGAACATGACAAGAACACTGTAAATTTTGAATTTGAGACATGGTTTGTTCATGGTGTTTGTAGTTTATTTTTCTACGGTAACTTATCAAAAGTTTGAGAAACACATAGTTACTATTGTTTTACAAAATTAATATGGTTGTAATGAGATGAGATGGGAGATTCTTTAAATTGTAGCTAGATTGGCAGCTTTTGAAAAATGTGTTCCTTGGATATCCAAGTGATCAAAAGGGATATTTTATATATGAATTAGAAATAAACAAAATCCTGTTTATAGGATGTTGTATTCATTGATGAAAAACTTCCATTTAGTAATTCTCAGACTTCTGAGGAGAAAGATGTTAAATGTACTGAAATTCCTTTTAGAAAGATCTTCCTAAAGGGAAAAAACTATAGGTGGTAGATGTAAATGCATCACTAACAACAAGTTTGCAGACTTTAAAATAAAAATCTATATGATGGGATTGATACTATTGTTATTCTTAATTATGTAGATGATGTTCACATAAGTGAAAACAGATTGGAAATAATTGAGCAATTGAAGATTTTCTTTAACTAAGTTATTTTCTTGGATTGGAAATAGCTAGAAATGAAAGAGGCATTTATGTTAATTAAAGAAAATATTCTTTAGACATTGTTACATATTGAAACAAATTTCAATTCCTTAAATAATATATGAAGCTGAATATAGAAACATGATAGACACTATTAGTGAATTATGATGACTATCATTTTTGTTTAAAGATTTGAGGATATATTTCACATAAGTTACCAATTTCATTATGGGGTGATAATAAACTTGTGTATTTTTATATTGATTTGCATATTGTTAGAAACTAATTTAATCGAGGTTTCTTAGTTCCAAGACGTATTAGTTCAAAATCATAGAAAACAGACCTCTTCACCAAATCCTTGAGAATTATGGACAATTTACTGATTTTAGAAACAAAGTTGAATTTGAAAGATTTTCATCTTGAATGTCAGTGAAAAGATTATGAAGAATTATAAAGATTGGGATATTTATTGAATCTTATTAATTTCTTTAATTACCTGTTTGTAAATCTTCATACATATGAAAGTCTATTCGGTTTTGTTTGGTTTGAGAGTTTTTTTTTTTTTTAAATGGAGTATTGTGTTATTTAACCAACTATATCATTTTAATAACATGTCCTAGGGAAAGAAAGAAGACAAATTATTTGAATTATATCACAATTTAAATTACGATAAATTAAATTTGAATGCCGCATAAGCGTATCTCAATTCATCTTCTAATCCTCTCTTAATTCTATATAATAAAAATAGAAATGAACTTTAATTTTCTATTTCCTTAGACTTTTCTTAAATAGTTCTTCCAATTTAATGAGTACGTGAAATTAGTTTCTCTCTATTAACGTGGATATATGATATTGAGTAAGGGAACCACACCGTTACAAAATAACTAACATATTAGTTATTTTGGTTTTAATAATTCTAATTTAGCCCTTCATAAAATTAGAAATATCACTTAAGGTATCCTCACTTTATATTTATTACAAATACACCCATAAGATATAAACTTAATTTCACATTATATCACATTATTTTGACTTATATTAAAGATGACAATTGCACAATTATTTATTATACTAGTGACCTCAAATTTCAACAATTTCTCATTGAGTCACGTATGTACAAATAATAAATGTGTCAACAATAATTCACCAAAAATTTTGTGTCATCTCAATCATATGTTGTAACAATTTTATCAATTAATTATATTAATATAGGACCAAAGAGTTCGTCGTTGTATTTAAGTACAACTAGACCCAATAGTGATCACATAAATCAATATAATTAATTGACAAATCATATCATTAATGTGAGGAATGAAAATTCTACACAAGGTGATATTTTCATGTCAATTTTCAACTGTTTCTACTTGATTTTAGTGAGACCATACTTTAAACATAATCATACAAAGTGCAATGAACGGATAATACTTAATTTCTAATTAGAATAAAAACTTCATAAATATCCAATACTATAAATAGGGTTTTTAACGACGAACATTAGTGGCAACGAACTAATGCCGTGATTAATAAAAACTATTAGTGTCGATGACTATTACGTGGTAGTTAATAAAAATTATTAGTGTCGACAATGTAACGCCGACGTTGATAAAAAATATCAACCACGACTTTCGTTGTCGGCCCCATGACTAATATTCTGGTTTTTCTGTCACTCTCCAGCCATTATTATCAGCTATAATTTTCGTTATGAACGCCGTGACTAATATTCTGTCTTTCTTGCCCTTTCTCGCCATCTTAAAAAAATTATTAGCCACAACAATATGTTATCAGCGTGATTGATATTCTAAAACTATTAGGGACGACGATAGTATAATGCCGTGGATAATATTATAGATTATTAGCCACGATATTATGCTATCGTCGTGGCTAATAATCAATATTCATACTATCAATGACCCACCGACAAATGTCGTCGCTGATATTTTTTGCCAAATAATTTTCAAGGCCTATAAATAGCACGCTCCCCTCTCACTTCTCCTTAAGGAATTTGAGATTCTCTTAAACTAATGATTTTCTTCCAACCAATATCCAATCAGGCTATTCTCAATCTCGTCAGAGATATCTCCATCTTCAATTGGTTAAAAAGAAATTGAAGATTTCTCAGAAGATCTATTGTGTATTGGTTGGAAAAAAACTATTGGTTTGAAACACTTCTCCTTAAATTTTTTCTCAATGATCATCAATCTATTCTTAAGAAATAACACATTCCTCTCTCGTTTATTCCTTAAGAAGTTAGAGATTGCCAAAAACTACTGATTTCCTTCTAACCAATATCGAATCGGGATTTTCTCAATCTCTACTGAGATATTTATCTTCAATTTTTTTTAAAAGGAAATTGAAGATTTCTCAAAAGACCCCGAATGTTTATTGGTTAAGCACATTGGCTGAAGATCAATAGAAGAAACCAATTCATGTAGTCACTTAGCACGCTCCTCTCTCGCTTCTCCTTAAGGAAATTTTTTAATGATCATAAATCTCATCTAAGGTATCTCCATCTTCAATTTTTAAAATAAATTGAAAATGAAGATATCTCAGATGAGCCTGATTGTCTATTCAAGTCGTCCATCAAATGTTTAATTATAATTCTTAAATAAATAATTGAGGATTGTGAGGTGTACTAATAATATTTGATCTTGAAATATTAAACAAAACTCTTCTATTTTAAATTTGAAGTATCTATAATATTCAACAAAACTCTTATATTTTAAATTTGAAATATATATAATATTCAACAAATAATTGATTTTATGATAAACCGATGTTGATATGCTTGAGTTTCTGCCGAATTGTAAGTTCAATATTTCACAAATTTCAATATTTAAAAACGATAAATCAATTCTATTTTTATTAACTTTTCATTAGACTATATATATATATATTATTAACGTCGACCTTATGATAAAACTGATGTTGATATGTTTGAGTTTCTGCCAAATTGTATGTTTTTTCAGAAAGGAGTATCAATGTCAGCTTTAGGGGATGCCGACGCTAATAAAAATAAGATATTCACGTCGGCCTTATGATAAAACCGATGTTGATATGTTTGAGTTTCTACCAAATTATAAGTTTTTTTGGAAAGGAGAATCAGTGTCGGCTTTAGGGGACGTCGACACTAATAAAAACAAGATATTAATGTCGACCTTATGATAAAACCGACGTTGATATGTTTGAGTTTCTTCCAAATTGTAAGTTTTTTCGGAAAGGAACATTAGTGTCGGCTTTAGGGGACGCCGACACTAATAAAAATAAGATATTAACGTTGGACTTATGATAAAACTGACATTGATATATTTGAGTTTCTGCCGAATTCGAAACGTTTTCCAAAAAGTAGTATCAACGTTAACTTTAGGGGACACCGACGTTAATATCTTAACGTCGACCATAGGGAACGCCGACTTTAATATTCATTTAATGAATATTAATGTCGACGCACAATAATGCCGACGTTGATTATTATATTAATACTTCAACCCCGACCCTCTTTTTTTTCTTCTTTCTTCTCCGCCGCTCTTCATCCCTTCGTTTCGCTCCAGGTATCTCTCTTATTCTTCTCACCCGTTCTTGATAATTTCATATGGGTTTACATCTATTTTGTATTTTATTGTTTTCATTTAGATAAATTATTCACTCATATGTTTGAGTGGATGAATAGTTGTTGGGTTATGATGAAAATTTCTGATTCTGGCTATGTTGTTTAGATTATGTATTTAATTTGTTTGTACGATGTTGATATTCTTGAATTAGGTTTGAATCTTTGATCTATTTGATAAATTGTTTGATTTTGTTTTATTTAAGTTGGTTGATTTATGTTGTTTGGTTTAGGTTTGATTTATTGATAGATTTAGGTTTATATTGAGAGATGGGATTATCAAGATTCCCCTCGCATTCCCAAGACTACATGTAGTTAATAATAACTTATACGTGATATTTAAATGATTATATAAATTTTTAAAAAATGTCATTTTAATTTTATTTTGCAAGGTCTTCATCGAGGAGGGGACGAGGGAAGAACAAAAACACGATTCTTGCGAAAATGACAACCGGGGAGAAGATGAGGTTAGAGTTCAGGGACTTTGATGAAAAGTCTATATGCGATAATGCATGCTATTAGTCTCACCATATTGGCAGCATTGTCCGAAAACCCGAGGTGGTGCCACATCATCTCAAAAATTGATCTGATCTGTCCCAATCTAAATTAAACCATATATGGCAGTCCCTCTCCGCGAGTTTGATATTTTTTAACGTGTTATCTTATAATTTAAAACATTCACATTCCTAAAATATGTTTAGGATCCTTTCGAGTCTTCAACAACCATTCCCATTGACTCCTATAGAGATAATGTGATGCCACAAGCAAAGAAAGCATGTGATAGGTGAACATATGCGAACAAGAGGGATTACATCGACCCATATATTGAGGACAAGGATAGAATCAGAATAAACCCTCCTCGAGAATTATTTTCCGAAGATTAGAATTATCTACTTGACCATCACTACATCACACATGAATTTAAGGTACAGTACGTAGTCATTTATATTTCATTATATATTTTTTTCGACTATTAACTAATAACTTCTATCTTATAATTGCAGAAAAAAAGTAAGACCAACGCCGACAACATATCGAAATTGGTATACCCCCACCACACCGGTAGTAAACCATTTTTGCAACTAGAGCGACATATGGTAAGTTTAGTAAGAGTATTAAATTTTCATAATATCTAACAAATGATATGTATTTTATTTGTACATGAGAGGAATATGGGACACCCCTATTAAAGTAGACTTTTTCCAAAAATGCATACTAGGAGAGCGACCGTCGATGATCCGACTCCCGTGCGTTCACCGAAAATTCAGTAGGTCGTCGTAAGTTGTTATCCTTTCTATATTTTTAGTTTGCATGCATAAATTTAAAATTACTAACATTAATACTGTAATGATTGTAGACATTGATGCACAAGCGTCTAAAAGCAAACCCTGATCTATCATCGCTTGAGGTGTATCAGGCTACTTTGGGACGATAGGGACACGAGAGGGTGTCCGGGATGGGACCGGGAATACGTCCAACTCACTTTATACCCAATTAACGGGGAAGTTCTTCCTCGAGCATTAACTCACGTGTGTCACAACAAACGCTGATGGAGGAGAATATAAACCTACGAAAGGAGATGGAGCAGATGCGCGCACGGCATGATGCTAATTCGTAGAGGATATCACATTAGGACGCACGACAGGATGCTCTACAGGTGCAGATTGAGGCGCTTTTGTCTATGATGCCCCCTCCTCCCTCGATCAGTATTGACATACAATTTAAGATTTTTGTATTACAATTTGAGATTTTTGTTGAAACTTGGATTTGATTTTCATTTATGAATGGTATTTTTTTTTGTTAAAGAAGCCTAATACAACAATATTGAAACATGTTTTATAAAATTCAAAATAATGCCAAAACTCGAGAGCAAGCATTATCAACATCGTCGTTAGGAGAGTACCGACGTTGATATGTCAATGTTAATAAGATAACCATAATAGTTCAAACAACCCAAGAGCAACTATTATCAGCGTCGACATTAAGGGAGAGCCGACGTTGATAATAATCGATTATTAGTGTCAGCATTAAGGAGAGCCGACGTTAACATTAATTCTTATCAACGTCGACTCTCTATCTAACGCCGACGTTAATATGAATCCTTATCAACGTTGGCTATCCTAACCTAACGTCGACATTAATAATGGAATTATCAACATTGGCTCTCCTTCACTAACGTCGTGGTTAAAGATCATAATCTTTTAACGACAAATTATTTAGTGTCAACGGTTGACAACTTTGTTCGCCGACGCTAATAAGTATTAACGTCGGTAATATGACTTTTTACGACGGCTTGTGATGTTTCTAATAGTGTTTTTTCTAGTAGTGATCTATAAAATAACTAAGTTGAAAGACAACGCCAATCTACTCCCACTGAAGTTAGATCGTTGATCTCTACAACACTCATACAAGCAATATTCTCATGAAAGACATTAAGTGATAAACTCATTGTCAAAGGGTTCATAACCATAGAGTTTGTACATAAATATTTTATAGAAATTTATCCACTTCGTATCATTTCTTTTATAAAAAGAAACTTGATGTTAATATCACATAATTTGATGTCTAGTAGCATGTCACAAATTCTGTTGTAATAGTGAATGAAGTCATAAGTATTTGTTTAATTTCTTCAAGAAACAACTAAACCAACTTCGAAAAATATAAACCGAAGTAAATTTCATATTATTTTGGCATCCCGTAAGATCGGAGTCAAAATACCCAATGATCTCAAGACTACCCGACCTCATATATGTGAGCCTATAATTCTGAGTTCTTTTCAAATATCTCATAACTATTTGACTACTTAATGTCAAGCATAATTTGTGGCAAACAAAATTCCGTCCACATATAAAACCATAAATGTGTGTTTACTCCCATTGAACTTTTGATACATAAATAATCGATTAAATTCATCTCAAACCAAAAGAGAGAATTATTTTGTGAAATTTATGATACCACTGACGATACGTTTTTTTTAAGTCTATAGATGATTTTTTTAATTTACAAACCATATTAATTTGGTTTCTCGACACGAAGTTTTCTCGTTGCACCAAATTGTCTTTTTTCAATTTCTTCATTGAGAAACTCCTTAATATCTATTTCGGTGAAGCTCCATATCAAAATATGTAACGAGTGACATAAGTTGTCTTTAAACAGTCATTCGATTAAATTTTATTATCGCAAAGACATTTGATTTTGAGGTTGATGAGTTTGTACTTAATGAATTTGATCAACAATGTATTGTTACTCTTGATTTTTGCACTTTATCTTCAATATGAATAAAATTCTTATGAATGTAAAAAAAAACATTTGAGATATGAATCAAATCTTCCTCAATAGAAAATATTGATCTTAATCATCTTCAAAGACAAAATCATTTCTCCCATCAAACTCAATATCTTAAAAATTATTGTAGTCTCGTCTAAAAATAATTATCTTTAACTTGACATTATAAAAAATTATATCCCTTAATCACTTAGAATATACAATAAAGTAACAACTAAATTCAAATAATGATTTATCTCATCTCAAAATACCTAATGCAACATTAATATTAATTGTTAATAATGTTTTATTGTAATGATCAAACATTAATAATAAGACATATCAAATAATAAATCTATCTTTGTATTGATTAATTATTCGTATAAATAAGTTTTTATAATTACTACATGTTACTATCACAAATATTTATGTAACTATGTTAATTCATTATCAACCTTTGGGTAAAATTATATAATCACATGAATTACACAATACTATCATTCAAAATTTTGTTGAATTAGTTTCAACAATAATTGTCACTTTAGTGATTATTAATATCAATCAATACAATCCAAATGATGAACAATAATATAATTAATTTGATTTTAAATATCATATTATTACATATAACCCTATTTAATAATATATAATTTATCAAAAAAATATGTAATTTATTTTATTATAAACAATAAAATTACACCGTATGCTAAATCTTAATTTTTTGAATTTAAAATTTGTAATATCCCACGTTAATTAAACAAAATAAAGGGACTTCCTTAATATATTACAACTTATATATGAATAAAATAAATAACTAAAATTTTAAGATTTACTTAACTATTTTTTTAAAAAAAAAATCTTATAGACCAATACATGAGAACTTAAATTTCTCTTTACTAATTCTAAATTTATTAAAAAGTTAATCTTTTTAATTCTCAAATAGACAAACAAAATCCAATCATTTTTTTTTCTTAATTTAAAAATGTCTTTATTATCTATTTAATTGATAATATATATTATCATTTTTTTAATAAGAATCTAAATATCCATAATTATTTTAATAATAATTACTTACTAAAAAAGATAGAATTTGTGTATTTAAATTTTATAATTTATAAATAATAAAAAATAAAATTAATTAAATGAAAGAACAATTTCCTATATATATATGCTCAAATCATGAGTCTTCAGTGCCAATACAAAAAAATGTGGCCACAAGGGTTAAATACATAACCCACAAACACATTTAACCATTTAATTAGGCGCAAAATTTGTCACCTGACGGGCTCGAACCCAGGACCTCTCAAGGAGGCTGATGATATTCAGCTCTTGTTGTCACTAGGTTAGAAGAGGGGATTTCAGTGCCAGTACAATATTAACCTTTTGTATGTCACATATATACATTAATGATAAAATGTTCAAATTTATTCCAAGTAATAGAAATCTTAGACGACTTCTGTCTTTGACACTACCTTAATTCTAATATGATAGATGGTTCAATTTAACAATATTTAGTTTTTCTTTATGATAATCAGTTGTGTAGATTTATTCCTATCAATGCCTATAAAAATTTGAAGTTATACACACTCGATGTGTTGAGTTATGAAGCCTACACTTATAATAAACTCTACAAAAGTTAATTAAAGTTTATTGGGTTTGTATTTGGATTTGGGTTTGGGCCTGACCAAGAGTTATTTATATTTTATTACCTGAATGTTTACCCTATAAATATGTTATTTATAGGCAAAAACTATGTATTCTTTCTTCTTCTTCATAGTGAAATCTGGTGGCGACTGAAATGGACGTAGCTCATTTGAGTGAACCATTATAAATTTGTGTCTTCTTTTCTTTCGTTTTTACAAATCATTTTAAATAGGTCATATTTGGGGGATCAAAATCCTAACAATTGGTATTAGAGATGCTAGGCTAAATCGGAGCATTGGAAATGATGACAAGCGATAACAGTATATGACACGGGATTGGAAGATTTGATGGAACAAATTGTGTACTTTGGAGGATGCAAATTGAGGAATATCTCTATGGAAAGAAATTTCATATTTATTTGAGTGAAAAACTAGAGAAGATGGATGAAGATAAATGGAAACTCCTTAATAGACAGGTTTTAGGAGTTGTCCGATTGACGCTAGCCAAAACTGTTGCTCAGAACGTAGCAAAGGAGAAGACCACTATGTGTCTAATGAAAACTCTCTCTAATATGTATGAGAAATCATCTGCTAACAACAATGTACATTTAATAAAAAGAATCTTCAATTTAAGAATGATTGATGATACTTCTGTCATACTCATTTGAACAAATTTAATACAATTATGAATCAACTACTATATATTGAGATTGATTTTGGGGATGAAGTTAGTGCCTTAATTTTGTTAGTTTAGCAAATAGCTGGGAACCTATGAGGGAAGCAATTAGTAACTCTATTGGAAATTCTAAATTAAAATTTATTAAAGTTAGAGATCATATTCTTGCTGAAGACGTTCGTAAAATTGATTACGGTGAAACGTTCAAAGCAACTACTCTAAATGTTGAAAACAGGGGTAGAGGTAATGATAGAAATTTCAATCGAGGTAAGAGCAAATCTATATCGAGGAATAAGAGAAGTCAGTCCAAGTCTGGGAGGACATTTGATTGCTGGAATTGTGGTAATCATGGTCACTTGAAGAGGAACTACAAAGCACCGAAGAGAAACAGTGATGATAAAAATGATGGAGTCAACACAGTTACAGAAATTGTCACTAATGTGTTGCTTTTGTCTATTGATAGCCCGATAAATTCATAGGTTTTGGACTCAGGAGCATCTTTCCACACTATTGCCCACAAAGAATTAATGGAGAATTATGTGTCTGGAAACTGTGAGAAGGTTTATCACGTAGATGGTGAACCACTGAATATTATTGGCATGAGGGACATCAAATTGAAGATGGAAAATGGTTTTGTTTGGAAGATTAATAAGGTGAGACACATTCAAGGTTTAATGCGCAATCTAATTTTCGTTACACAATTTGATGAAGAAGGTCACAATTTCAGTTGTAGAAATGGTTCGTGGAAGATAACTAAGGAGCAATAGTTGTTGTTCGAGGTCATAAAACTGAAATGTTATACACGACTTCAACTTGTAGAGAAACAGTTGATGTTGTAGTTGATAACTCGAAGCACAATGAGGTATGACATTACAGATTGGGCCATATAAGCGAAAATTGATGAAAATTCTTTTAAAGAATGAACATATTCTAGAATTGAATTCTGTTGAACATCAGTTATGTGAAAAACAAAAATATGTGATTTTCTTAAATATTGGGAAGGATCTCAAGAAAGAAAGTCTAGAGTTGATATACACTGATGTGTGGGGACCTACACTTGTTTCTTCTATTGGCGGATCATACTACAATGTGAATTTTATAGATAATTCAACAAGAAAAATATGGGTTTACTTTATGAAGAACAAGTCTGATGTATTTGTTATTTTCAAGAAGTAGAAACTTTGGTTGAAAATGAAACAAATCAAAATGTTAAATACTTGAGAGACAATAGAGGCAAGTACACCAATTTAGATTTTATAGAATATTGTGATGTAAATGAGATCAGTATGGTGAAGAATATTCTCCGAATACCTCAAGAGAATGGAGTAACTAAACGGATGAATCGAATATTGAACGAGCGTGCTAGAAACATGATATTGCATGATGGGCTGCTTAAAACATTCTGGGCAGAAGCTATCAATATTGCTGCCTACTTGATAAACATAGGACCCTCTATTCTTGAATTCAGAATTCCTGAAAAAGCCTTGAACAATAAAAGGTAAACCTTTTTTATTTGAAAGAGTTTGGTTGTTTATCATATGTTCATATTAATGAATGTGATAGAAGCAAACTTGATCCAAAGTCTAATAATTTTTTTTCATTGGTTATGGTAATATCGAGTTTAGTTATCGTTTCTAGGATAATCAAAATCAGAAAATCATTCTTAGTAGAAACGCTATATTCAATGAACAAGTTCTCTACAAAGATTGTGTTGGGAAGACATCAAATGGTGATTCAAAACTGGAAGAAACTGGTACAATTGATTTGAGAGATTTCTCAGCTAAACATATACCAACTATCGAAGAAGGCCAATGTGTTGTTGAAGATGAAATCGTTGAGAACGTGGCCCTAAAGGCAAATCAGCAAACACCGACTATACAGTTGAGAAGATCATCAAGAAATCGAAAACTAGTCGAGAGGTGGTCCCCATCTCTAAACTATATCTTGTTGAGAGATAAAGGCAAAACTAAATATTATGAGGAAGTAATACAATCTGATGAATTAGTAAAGTGAGAGTCTGTAATGATAGATGAGATGGACTCTTTGACGTCGAATCAGACTTCGGATCTCATTGAACTATCAAAGAGAAAGAAATCACTTCACAACAAATGGATCTTCAAGATTAAAAAGAATATGATAAAACTATGAGGTACAAAGAAAGGTTGGTTGTGAAAGGATTTCAATATAAGGAAGGTATTGACTACAATGAGATCTTCTCTCTAGTAGTCAAATTAATGACATTCAGAATTATTTTGAGTTTGATTGTGAGAGAAGACCTTCATCTTCAACAAATTAATGTCAAAACTTCTTTTCTTTATGGTGATTTAGATGAAGATATTTACATGCGACAACTACAAGGATTTGAAATCAAAGGAAAAGATGAGTTTATGTGTAAGCTTCTAAAAAGTATGTATGGTTTGAAACAGGCTCCAAGAAATTTGATAGCTTCATAAAAAGTAACAATTTTTTAATGTGTGAAACTGATCATTGCTGCTATATCAAGAGGTTTGATAAATTGTACAATATTATGCCAATTTACGTTGATGACATATTGATTGTTGTAGCATGTTTGTATGAGATTAACAAGCTAAAGAAAGAGTTGTCTGAAAAGTTTGCAATAAAGGATTTAGGTGCTGCAAAACAAATTATTGAGATGAGAATTTTTAGGGATAAATAAGTTCTCAAGTTTTCACACTAGAAATATGTGAAGAAAGTTTTTAGCAGATTCAACTTGTACGATGCAAAACCAGTTACTACCCCCTTAGCTAGTCACTTCAAACTATGTAAAGATTAGTCGCCTTCGATAGAGAAATGAAAAAAATTATATGGCCACTATTTCGTATGCCTTTGCCATTGATTGTATTATATATGTGATGGTTTGCACAAGACCAGGAATAACACATGTAGTGGGATTTGTTAGTAGATTCATGAGAAACTCGGGTAGACAACATTGTGAAGTAGTAAAGTGAATACTACGATACTTAAGAGGAAGTATGAGTTTCGCTTTTTATTTTCGAAAGTTTAATATGAGTTTGGAAGGATATGTTGATGCTGACAATGGTGGTGATGTTGATAGTAGGAAGAGAACAACATGGTACTTTATATACTTTGGGAGGTACTACAATCAGTTGAGTTTCAAAATTACAAAAGATTGTTACTCTTTCTAGTTGTAAGGCAAATTATATTGTTGAGACAGAGGCTGCTAAGAAGATGATATGGTTGCAACCCTTTTTACGAGAATTATGTCAAGACTACGAGGGAAGTGTGTTACAATGCGATAGTTAGAGTGCCATTCAGTTTGCAAAAAAACCAGTTTATCATGAAAGAACGAAACATATACAGGTTTGTTATCTTTTCATCCGATCAACTTTAAAAGATGGAGTGTTAGCTCTTCAAAAGATTCCCGAGAGTGAGAATCCAACTGATATGCTAACGAAAGTTGTGACAAACGAGAAACTAAAGTTGTGTGCAACTTTAGTTATTCTTCTTCGTTAAGACATCAGATAGAAAGCCGCTATCGATCGAGAGATTATGAAGCTAGTCTCCAAGTGGGAGATTGTTGAGTTATGGAGCTTACACTTATAATAAACTCTAAAAATTTAATAGAGTTTATTGGGTTTGTATTTGGGTTTGGGCTTGAGTTTGACCAAGAGTTATTTATGTTTTATTACTTGAATGTTTACCCTATATATGTTATTATTAATGGTTTACATTGATAAGACATAATTCTAAAGAATAAAGTGTGAGGCAAAAACTTTGTATTCTTTTTTCTTCTTCATAGTGAAACGTGGTAGCGACTGAAGTGAACGTAGCTCATTTGAGTGAACCACTATAATTCTGTGTCTTCTTGTGTTATTCTTTTCTTGTGTTTTTACATATTATTTCAAGTAGGTCAAATTTGGGGATCCAAATCCTAACACGATGGAAACAAAAACCTTCAAAGCACTGTTCTTGAAGAGATAAAAAATTGCACTAATTTATTACTGATTGAATTTACTAAAACGAGTATTTCTAGTTTCTTACCTGTTAGCTTGAGGAACTTCTTCAGGCAAATCTGAATGCAGATAGAGAATTGTTTGAACTAAAAAAAAATATTAATTAAGCTCGACAATAATCAAATCATTGGTTGGATTCTATCGGAATTTTTCAATCTTCTAAATTTGACATCTTGTTTTTCTGATAAAAGAAGCTCCAATGCAATATTAGTCGTTTTTCCTTTATTTCGAAATTTGTTCTCTCGTAGAATTCATTGACCGGTTCAATTCGAAAAGGAATATTCGAGTTGCAGGATTTGAAGAAGTGGTTGCTTCTCTCAAATAACTTATGATTTCTTTAGACAAGGGAGAATTCATAAATTTTATTTTCTCTGAACTATAAAGATTATATGTATTACACTATTACGAATAATACGTAAATTTATTAAGCATTTTGATCGAACCGATTTATAAATACTTCTACTAAAGTAAAATGAATATACGAAATCTAAAAAGGGATGAGAATACCCGATTTAAAAAAAAATTATATATTTAAAAATATATAGTTGAAAGAAATTAGGTTAAAAAACGTGAGAAGTTTAATTAATTATGTTTTAAATAAGTGAAATGCTAACTATATAAACAAAGAAAATATGAAAATTTAGTTGAGTTGATTTCAGCCTATTCGATGAGAATATAGAAAAAAAAAGACACAAAACATGAAAATAAGAATAAAAACACAAAATCGTCGCTAAAAGCAGATTATCAAATGAGTAGACACTCGAGAAGACGATTATAAATATTAAGAACGATTTAAATTTAATTCTTAACTTTAGTTTACTGATTTTTACATACTACTCGACATTGATATAACTCTAGATATTTTTATTATTAGTTTACTATTTTGTTATTTTTTTATGAAAATTATTTGAGTGGTTATGTTGCTCTTGTCTTGTAAAATGAGAATGTAACTTTATATATCAAACGCATATTATTAAGTTAATAAAATCCATAATTTGATGGGGGGTTTTGATCACCAGATAACTCCTGATCTATTGTTTAAATATATATATATATATATATATATATATATAATATAAAGTTTAGAAAGAACTACCTTGAGATATAGCCTACCTCAGCCTCCTCTTATCTAGATCTGTCCATGATTTTAGAGGTCTGAATATCAAAAACTTGTGAAGTCTTAATTTTTTTATCTGGGTTCAAATCGGCTAATCGGAGTCACTATGTCGAGATTTAGCTGAATATGGAAGATAATAAAGTTAAAGGTGAAAAGGAAGGAAGTGGCTCGGTTATAGTGTAGGGTAAGTTAAAGGTTAATTTTTTTAATGACTTGTTTGATTGGAATAATGTGAAGTTGAAAATATACCTATGGATATGACAGTGCAGATGAATTATTTATTTATTTATTTAATTTTTTTATAAAGGTGTTAAATATTTTCGTTAGTTTAAATAAATTTGACACATTTTAACAAGTTGGTATATAATCGATATTTAATAAGTAAATTTGACATTTCTATCCAAATTCGTACTTAAATTGATATTCTTCATATATATTAAATTATGCTGATTCAAAGACATTATTATTATGTGGAATTTCGCATAAGGCTATGATGCCCAATTTGGTGTGCCTCAATGTTAGGTACAAAAAGGAAAAGAAGATATGTGCGATTATTTGTTAGATTAAAAAATATATGAAATCACATAATGGTGAATATGTCAATCAAATCGTATTATTGTAGAAATGTCAACTAAATCGCCACGAGATCATATCATTGTGGAGACGTCAAAGATATCACATGATCTTTACCCTGATTATGAATTCTAAAAGCCTATATATATACATTGTAAACGAGAAGAGAGGCGTGAGACTAAGCCTAGAACAAACAGAGATATTGAAAGTTTGTAATCCTTATTATAACTCTATTGAATCCATTATTCGAAGAATGACATATAATATTGTTGTCCGAACCTGGGAAAGATTATTGTTTCGTTATTTCGTTCTTTCTTACTTTTACGCTATTGTTCTACATTGCACTACAATTGCTATTATTTCGTTTTCATTCTTAAGGTGATAGTTTTCACCACAAATTGGTATCAGAGCCAAGTTGGGTTAAGGTGGTCGCGGTTCGATTTTTTGATTTGAGATGGGGTCGACTTTTAAGGTTGATATCGAGAAGTTCGATGTGGCGAAGGAATTTGGGTTGTGGAATATGAAGATGAGGGCACACTTAGGAAAATGTGAGTTGCTAAAGAACTCGAGGGGGGATCTCAATTACCAGCCTCGATGGACGCGGAGAAAAAGATGGAGGTGTTGGAAAAGGCCTATCACCTTGATTCTTAGTCTCGATGATAAGGTGTTGTGAGAGGTTGCTAGTGTCATAATAGTAATAGATGTGTGGCTTCAGTTGGAGTCTTTGTATATGAGTAAGACACTATTGTCTCGGATCTACATAAAGTAGGGATTCTTCAAGTTTAGAATGACTAAGGAGAAACATTTGCAGACGCATCTCGATGATTATGTCAAGATTCTCCTTAATTTAGAAAATATCGGGGATAAATACAAGGATGAGGATAAGGCACTGATGATTTTAAATTTTTTACTGAAGTCGTATACGACGTTCGTAGACATAATCGAGCATGAGAGGGAGGAGCTTACCCTCGATGATGTGATGAGTGCGTTGAGATCGAAGGACCAAAAGAAGAAAAATGAATAGAGCAATGTAAGTGGAGATGGTATCTTTGTTCAAGGGAGAGCCGAAAAGAGAGACAATAAATTCAAGAAGGAGAGGCATTCGAAGTATCTCGTGAAAAAACTACTAAGTTCTACAATTGTGACAAGGAGGGGAACCTTAAGAGAGATTGTCCAGATTTGAGTAACGAAGGGAAGAAGAGCGGAGAAACAACGGTTGTTTAAGAGGTCGAGAATGGGCACGAAAGTACAAACGTTCTCGTTGTCTCCACTAATTTCCCCGACAAGCGTTGGATTATAGATTCCGGGTGTTCGTTTCATATGACACCTAACGAGAGTTGGTTCAAGACCCATGAGAAGACTTTGGTGGACGAGGTTTTGTTAGGTAAAAATAAGTCTTATAGGGTGATGGGTATCAGAATAGTGCGTTTCAAGACACATAATGAAATCGAGAGGGTATTGACGGACGTACGACACGTCCCAGACCTTCAGAAGAATTTAATCTCTCTCGTCTCACTAGACTAACTTGGTTTGTCATGGAAGGTGAAAAGAACATATTGAGGGTAACAAATGGGTCTTTAGTGGGAATGAGAGGCGTGCGAGAGAAGACTCTTTACGTCTTTTAAGGCAGCACTTTGGTTGGCGATATGGAGACAGTGGCGAAGCCTCGAGATGTATCGTCCACAAATCTATGGCATAAGAGATTGGGGCACGTGAGTGAGAGGGGTTTGAAAGAGTTGAGTAAGAGAGGCTATTTTGGATAGGAGAAATTTTATGATTTGGAGTTTTTCGAGAACTACATACGATAAACCTACGAGGGTGAAGTTTGGGCGGTCAGCTGAGGTGACTCGGGAGACGCTTAGTTATGTTCACCTAGGCTTGTGGGGGCCAACGAGCACTATAACTCCAGGTGGAGATCTTACTTCATCACTTTCTTTGATGATTGTTCGTGCAAGGTTTATGTATACATTTTGAAGCACTATGATGAGGCATTTGCTAAGTCCAAAGAGTGGAAGAAGATGGTAGAGACTCAGACCGGGAAGAAGGCTAAAAAGCTCCGAACAGATAACGGTTTGGAGTACATAAGTGAGGATTTCAATTAGTTTATCAAGAAAGAAGGAATGGTTCGTCACAAAACCGTCCGACAAACACCACAAAAGAATGGATTGGTGGAGCGAATGAACAAAACATTACTTGAGCATGTCTAGTGTATGTTGTTTGAGGCCGGTCTACTGAAGCAGTTTTGGGATGAAGCGATTAACTCTAGGGAATATCTTATCAATCGTTGTC
Source organism: Impatiens glandulifera (assembly GCF_907164915.1). Classification (NCBI taxonomy): domain Eukaryota; kingdom Viridiplantae; phylum Streptophyta; class Magnoliopsida; order Ericales; family Balsaminaceae; genus Impatiens; species Impatiens glandulifera. The sequence goes on from NW_025919074.1 coordinate 29,655, forward strand.
CATCACTTTCATTAGAATGCAAGACACCAGAAGAAATTTGGAATGACACTCCTCCAAAACTCGAAAACTTGAAGGTATTTGGTTGTGTGGCTCATATGTACCAACATGATGGAAAACTTGATTTGAGAGTGAAAAAGTGTATACTCATTGGATAGTCTGAGGGATTAAAGGGTTGGAAATTGTTTTACAAGGACACGGAGATGACCAAGTGCATCATTAGTCGTGATGTTGTCTTTAGGGAAACCGAGTCGTATTATGAAACAACACAGTCAGTCGAAGCTAAAGAAGTCGCTAGAGAGACGACCAAATTTGAGGTGTAGTCATAAGAGGGATTACTAAAGAATCGGTAGACACGGGGGATGCTAATGAAGAAGATAAAATAAACGGTCAGATAGAGGAGGAATGTATGGATCCGGAAGAGAATCTTAGCTCCTACCAGTTAGCGCGAGATAAAGACTGTAGGACAACCCAAGCTCTAGAGAGATTTGGCTACTCCAATTTGGCGGACTTTGCATTCCTTGTGTAAGATAAAGTACAAGATTTAAAGTCGAGATCGTTTAGAAAAGCGATAGAGAGCAAGGAGAGAACTAAATGAAAGCGTGTTATGGCGAAGGAGATGACATTGCTTGACAAAAACAAGACATGGGAGTTGGTGGCAAACTCAAGAATCAGTGGGTGGTTAATTCAAAGTGGATGTTCAAGTGCAAAGAAGGTGTAAAGGGTAGTAACAAACTAAGGTTTAAGGCGAGATTGGTAGCTAAGAGCTTCACACAACGCGAATGGGTCAACTTTAACGAGATCTACACCCTGATAGTGAAGCACGCGTTCATTCATGTGTTTCTCACTCTAGTGAATCAGTTTGACTTGGAGCTCAAGCAAATGGGTGTGAAGATGACATTTCTTCATGGGAACTTTTGGAGGAGAAGATCTTCATGACACAACTCGAGGGGTTCAATAAATACGATGATGAAGGAAATGTATGTCTTCTAAAACACTTGCTTTATGGTTTGAAACAATCCCCAAGACAATGGTATTTTCGCTTTGATGAGTTCATAGTTCCACTGGTGAAAAATGGGTAAAAACGAGAGTAAAAACTCTCGGTTTTGACCCTATAACCTTCGGTATAGACCCAATACCGACAGTTTAGGTAACTCTCGCCATCCCTCGATATTGACTCTTTCATTAAAAACAATTGGGCGTTTACCGAGAGATATCGTAGAGTTTTCGGTTTAGACACCTGAGAGTAAAACCGAAAATTAATTGTAAAACTTTCGGTTTTACTTCAAAGAGAAAAACCGAAAGTTTTAAAATTAACTCTCGGTTTTTCATCAGAGGGAAAAACCGAAAGTTTTACAATTAACTTTCGGTTTTTCATCAGAAAGAAAAACCGAAAGTTAATTATAAAACTTTCGGTTTTTCCCTTTGGAGTAAAACCCAAAGTTAATTAGAAAACTTTCGGTTTTACTCCAAAGGAAAAAACCGAAAGTTTTATAATTAACTCTCGCTTTTTCTTTAAATGGAAAAACCAAAAGTTTTTTAATTAACTTTCGGTTTTACTCCAAAGGAAAAAACCGAAAGTTTTAGAATTAACTTTCGGTTTTTCCCTTTGATACAAAACCGAGAGGTTTATGAAAGAACTTTCAGTTTTTCTTCAATTTAAAACCCGAAAGCTTTTCATATAACTCTCAGTTTTTCCTATGAAGAAAAACCGAAAGATTTACATTCACTTTTGGTTTTTTCCTATAAAATGTACAAAATAGGCCGATTATTTTGCTCGCAACCAAAACTTGTTCAGCCAAACCAATATATCAATAATAAAAGAAATGACACATACATGAAATGATCTTTATCATTACAAAATTCGCAACCAAACTAATTATCCGAACAATCTGTTTTAAATTCAAATCGGAACAACCAATCAAAACCTGTTTTCAATCGAAACAACCAATTAAAACGTACTAGAATTAGCTTGTGGAGGAGGAGGTGGTGGTTGTTGATGTTGCATCATAAACAATTCAAAGCTCTTCATTCTTGCATTCATTTCTAACTTCTCCCTCTCCATTCTTGTCACAATTTCTTGCTTTTCCGCTTGCATTTCATTAATTGTGCGCATTCTTTCTTCATCCCTCTTCTCCAATTCCTCCAGTTTGAGCGTCATTCTTTGATTCTCTTCATAGAATCGATCATTGTTTTGTTGTGGACTGTTTCCACTTCGACGATCCTCACGAAAGTGTGTGGGCCGGATGCCTGATCCCATTCTGAACACTCCCCCGTGTTTTTGTTGTCCGAACACCCTCTCCGTCAATTCAAAATCAGATATTTCAGGTTCGTTACTAAGAACTTCCTCCATCTCAACCTGTACAATTGAAATAAAGTATCATTTCTATAATAAAAAACTATCCATATTCAATTCACTTACAATTTTCTCTTGCACGTGTTCGTCCGGGATGGGGGTTGGGTTTTCTTTTATCGGTTTTGGGGTACGGGTCCTCTTGAATACTTCAATGACAGACGGTGCCCGTCCCATTTCAAGCGCCTGTTGAAAGAAATGATTTATATAATTAATAACAATATTTATATTAAATTATTACAAATAATGTACTTACCAACTTTTCTTCAACTTGAGCAAACGGTCTACTTCCCGTATGATGTGAGAATTTTAGCTTCTTCCTGTTAACAATATTTGTACTACTGTTTTTCTGAATTTTAAATAAAAAATGAAGTTAGAATAATTAATATCAACTTTTATTTGAATTATGAAACCGTACCTTAAATTTCCCGTGAAGAAATGGTTGCGACACACAAACTCCCAATCATCTCGATCGTAGTCTGGTGGAGGATTGGCCAGTACCGCCGCCTCGTCTCCTTTATGGACGCGGATATATCCCTTGTTCAAATTCGAGCGCCATCTATCCTATATCTGCTTGGCGTGTCCCAATACGGTCTTTCGATAAGTATCAATAGAACCATTAGTAGCCTCGAACGGATCCTGAAAAAAAAATATTCAAATGTTATAAACAATTATTTAATGATTAAAGTATAATTAAGTAATAATTATTACCATCATAGCAGTTCAAATAGAATCCAATTGGTCCGCACTTAATGCATTCCACTTTAAAAGACGGTGTGAGACGGTTGAGGGGTCCGCACAACCGACCCCACATGTCTAGACCACTGTGTTCTTCCCACGTCAGCACCGCCGGGCCTCCCATCTACCTCTCTAAAAGTCAAAGGAATCCTTGTCCCCGCTGGCCTCTTAGATAGAGCAATATTCTTGTTCTTCCCCCGTCTCTTGCGGACAGAAAATTCTTCAAAATTATCAAATTCATAATTAGATATGTGAATCAATTCAAACAATAACTAATTGTAAAAACAAGCTACTTGTCGATGATGGGTCGGGAGTAGAATCGTGCTCCTCCTCGTCATCCTCCTCGTGAGGCTCCTCGTGACCCATCGTCGTCAGTCTCATCGTCATCCCCCATATCAGCAAATGTACTCTCTACAAACTCTTCAGCCTCAGCACCATTAACATCCTCGTCTGTTGGAGGATCATTAGCTATCGGGATCACAACAATAGGTGGTTGATCTCTAGAAGATGATTCTCGGAGCCTTAAGTTTTCTGATTGTGCAATGAGGTTATGGTACGACTTAGACAGTTTGCTGGGTGTTTTCCTCATACTCCACCAAGGTTCTTTACTACCTTTAGACATTCTTAATGCATACCATTAATAAATGAGCGAATAGTTGAAATAAAGTAGTAATAAAAATGAATAGAAAGTAAAAAACATAAATATACCTAATTAATTAATCTGAACTATATATTTTTAAACCGCGAATTTATTTTTATCACAATCTTCCAACCGGGTCGGGCTGACATATTAGGGGCGTAGAATACTTGTTTTGCTTGACTCGCCAATATATACGGGTCTTCACTTTGGGTTTTTAAAATTCGGTTTACATTTATACTTACAAAGCCAAATTTATCCACTTTCACTCCTAGTTCCCCCGAGTGTGTATCAAACCACTTACACTTGAATAAAACAACTCGTTTGTGAGAAAAGTATTGTACTTCGATTATATTCGTTAAAAGTCTGTAGTATGACATAGTTTCAAACCCGTTATACCCTTCAACAACCACCCCACTATTTTGAGTGGTCAAATCTTCGTCGTGTTTTTCTGTACAGACTTTATATCCGTTTACTTTACACCAAACATACATAGACGAGTACATACTTGGACCTTCTCCTAAGATCTTGAGGTCTCTTGATATGTCGTTAAATTCTGCTAATTGAGCGACCTATATATATACCCGAAATGTAGTCATTAAAATAAATATAAAGAGTTAGGATATATGGTTTATAATTTACTCACTCGATGCTTGAAATAGGCGGCAAACGTTTCTTCACGGGACTCGTTGTTATTGCAATACTGCATATAATCTATGCAAATAGATCGAATATTAAATAGCATACTCTTTAATGCTAATTAATAACAGCAACATATAATCTTACATGTAAAAAGGTTATACTTCGGGGCAATTTTTCAAAATGTATGAATGAGCTGTCACTCGATCGATATAATCCAAGTTGTATATTTTTCCGTTAGATAGGTCTTCCAACGATGAAAATATTGAAATGCCCGAGATTTCAGTTTTTGCATTTTCTTGCTTTTCTTCCTCCATATACCTGACACATAAACTAATACTCTCATTTACAAGATAGCTTTCGCTTATAGAGGCTTCGGGGTGGTTATTATTCCGCAAATATCTTTTCATTGTACCAATGTAATGTTCAAACGGATACATCTATCGATACTGAACAGGTCCCCCAAGCAAAGCTTCAAATGACAAGTGAACCGGGAGATGTATCATGATGTCGAAGATTGACGGCGGAAAAATCATTTCAAATTTGCAAAGTGTCAATATAATATCCATGTACAATTGTTCGAGGTCCGCTTGAATCAACTCTTTGAAACACAACAACCGAAAGAACCAAGACAAATTTACTAACGCATCATACACATTATCTGGAAGTAATCCACGGGTTGCTAAAGGAATAAAATATTCCAACAAAATATGACAATCATGACTCTTTAATCCCTAAATCTTTTTCTCTTCCAAATTCACACAACCCCCGATATTTGAGCAAAAACCATCAGGCAACTTGAGATCTTTCAAGAATTTACAAAGACATTTTTTATTATCGGATGTCAAAGTGAAAGACGCTTCTGGATAATGAACCAATCATTCATCATTTATAGGATGCAACCATGATTTTATGCCTAAGAGTTGTAAGTCTTTACGGGCTTTAGGACCATCCTTAGTCTTCTCTTTCACATTCATTATTGTTCCCAACACGCTATCACAAATATTTTTCTCAATATGCATCACATCCAAATTATGTCTCAATAATAGTGATTTCTAATAAGGCAAACGGAAGAAAATGCTAAGTTTGTTCCAATTGTCTCCCCGCGTTTCATGATATATCTTGGTTTTCTTGCTCAGATCCGTACTAAAAATTATGTCTTCTAGGTCTCGTGCTTGCTCGTAACTTTCTTGCTCCGTTAACAATTTAGGGGCTCTCTATAATCTGTTCGACCATCAAACGACTCTTTATCCCTTCTGTATTTGTGCTTTGGTAAGGAAGCGTCTATGACCCATGTAACATTGTTTGGAACCATGAACCAATCGAAGAGATACCATGTCGTTGTTACAATAAGGACAAACGGATTTACCTTTCGTACTCCAGCCTAATAAATTTGAGTAGGCGGGAAAGTCGTTAATGGTCCACAACAACGTCGCTCACATGTTAAAGTATTGCGAGGTGTGTGCATCAAACGTTCTCACACCAGTTTGCCACAGTTCAGTCAACTCGTCGATCAATGGTCGGAGAAATATGTCAATTGCATCTCCCGAACTCTTTGGACCCGGAATTAACATAGATAAAATAAAATTGCTAGAATCCATGCAAGTCGTGGGTGACACATTATAAGGAACGAGAATAACCGGCCAAGCACTGTATGACTTTTTCCCATTTGTAATTGGTTGAAACCCATCGCTTGATAAACTCAGTCTTACGTTTCGAGATTCCGACGCAAAATCTTTATAATTTTCATCAAACGTTTTCCAAGTTAAGGAATCAGCGGGATGTCTCAACGTATCACTATCAACTCTTCCTTCATTATGTCATCTCATCATTGGAGCCGTTTTTGAGGATATGTATAGTCTTTGCAGTCTTGGTATTAGAGGGAAATATCCAAACACCTATTTTGGAATGAATTTCCCATTTCGTCGACTTTCCATCTTGAAAGACCGTAAACTCTACAAGAATCTTCATTTTTGCCGTCCTTCCAAAATAGCACACAGTTGTTCTTACATGCGTCTATCTTGTCATATTTAAGCCCGATATCAGTAATGAATTTTTTACTTTCGTAGTAGGAGTTTGACAATTGAGCGTCAATCGGTAATATGTAGTCTTTAAGAAGACGCAGCAACATATCGAACGAAGAATTTGTCCATTGACATTCATTTTTTATGTGAAGTAGTTTTAGTAGTGCTGATGATTTCGTTATTCGAGCACCTTCATACAATGGTCGTTTGCAATCATCAAACAATTTATAAAATCTATGCGCATCTTCGACTGGTTCATGGTTGTTCGGGACATCATTAACGTTGGAGAACACATCGTTTATAAAATTGTGCATATAACATTCTTCATTGACCTCTTCATTAACTGTATTATTCATCTCCGGTCTCGCATTGTTGAATTCCGGCACGGCATCCTCCGACTGATCATCGTCATCATCATCATCATCGAAGTCATCGGCATCTTCATCGACATCGTCATTAACCACTTGAGTAGTACGTCTCTTTTCTCCATGACAATACCAGTACTCATAATGAACATTTATTCCATAAATGATGAGGTGAGTCTTCACTTCGTCTATTTCCATAAACGGAATGTTCAAGCATTTCACGCAAGGACATTTCACTGTTTGTCGGGATGTAATCCTAACAGCAAACTCAAGGAATTTGTCAACACCTTCCTCGTAATCTGGATGATCTCGACGTAAGGTCATCCAGCTTTTATCGGGTACTTCCATATTTCTAATAAAATGGAAAACAACCCGCATTATTATTTACATAAATTAGGCTTCCATTTATCTTACATAATTCTAACCTAAATACATACATCTAACCAAAATATAACTTAAATCAACATCAATCAAAACAAATATTCATAAATCTAACTAATTTTTCACACTAATCAAACCTAATCAAACGTCAATCAAACCATAAATCTAACCTAAAATCAAATCTAATCCAACACTATTTCAATCATACATAATTCAAACAATTCAATTCATACCTAAAATCCAATATAATCCAAACAATTCAATTCTAACCTAAAATATAATTTATTCATACATAAACCAAATCTAACATAAAACCAAATCCTATCCAACACTATTTCAATCATACACAATTCAAACAATTCAATTCATACCTAAAATCCAATCTAATCCAAACAATTCAATTCTAACCTAAAATCTAATTCATTCATACATAAACCAAATCTAACATAATCAAATCTAATTCAACATAATTCAATTCATAACTAAAATCCAATATAATCCTAACAACATAATAATATAATTCTAATATTATTAAAAACCTTAAAAATTGACCTTATTTAACAGTTGTGGCGGCGGCGGTGGAGAGGCGCGGCGACGGTAGAGGAGGTAGCTGAAGGTGGAGGAAGCTTGGCGATCTTCAATAGACAGAGGGTCGGTGCCGATCTGGGTCTTCAGGCGGCGGTGGATGAAGGTCCTAATCCAAACCTAATAACAATAAATATAATCAAACATATTCATCAAATCAAACCTTAATATAACCAAATATTCAAACATTAATCATATCAAAAGAACCTAATATATAACATATAACTTAATTTAACCAACACGTCAAACATATTCATCAAATCTAACCTCAATCAAACCAAAACCCTAAATTAAACAAAATCTAACATAAATCAAACCAAATCAAACAAAATCAAACCAAATTATCTAACCTAAATCATATACCAAACAAAATATAATCTAACAAACCTAATCTAACATTGATAAACATAATCTAACAAATCAATATAAAAACCTAATCTAACAAATCTAAAACCTAATCTAACAAATCTAAAAACTTAATCTAACAAATCTAAAACTTAATCTAACAAATATTAAAACCTAATCTAACAAATCTAACCTTGAAATGCAGTTTTCAAACGGCGGCGCGACAGCGGGGTCTTCAAGCGGAGTCGGTGGCTCAGCAGTTCTTCAAGCGACGTCGGGGTCTTCAAGCAGCAGGCTGGTGGCGGCGGCGTCTTCAATCCGGTGTCGTCTTTAATCGAATGGTCGGGGAGAGAGAATCGGGGAGAGAAGAAAGAAAGAAAGTCGCGGGTTTTGTTTTTTTAATTGGTCATTACCAAAAGTTTTATGATTAACTTTCGGTTTTGATCAATTGATTAATTCCGAGAGTTAATCATATAACTCTCGGTTTTGATGTTTCATTACCGAAAGTTTTATGATTAACTTTCGGTTTTGATCAATTGATTAATTCCGAGAGTTAATCATATAACTCTCGGTTTTGATGTTTCATTACCGAAAGTTGTATGATTAACTTTCGGTTTTGATCAATTGATTAATTCCGAGATTTAATCATAAAACTCTCGGTTTTGATGTTTCATATTTCCGAGAGATTTGTATATATCTCTCGGTTTTGATCATTAAAATTCCGAGAGATGTGTCTAAATCTCCCGGTTTTGATCATTATTTCCGAAACTAATTTAATTAACTTTCGATTTTACAACTTGACAAATTGTTAAATTAATTGGTTTCTCACTTTCTAATAACTTTGAAAAACATTAATTTAACACACTTGATATCCTTAAAACATTTCTCAATCCATATGATCAAACATTACACAAATACATAGGATAATCAAACATAAACATTATATACACTTCTCTATATAATCAAACACAATCATGAACATTTTAACATTAAACACAATCTCAATTTTTAGAATATAACAACTTGATTATATTAGTTATGAGTCTAGATTGGAAAGTAAAAAAATCAAATATTTTCACAATTTGTGAAATGGTAATTCCGAAGGTTAATGGTATAACTTTCGGTTTTGATAGCTATTTCCGAAAATTATACCATTAACTTTGAATTACCATTTCACAAATTGTGAAAATAATTGGTTTTTAATCTTCTAATTACTTTGAACAACATTAATTTAACACATTTGATAACCTTAAAACATTACACAATCCATATGATCAAACTTTATACACATGTGATCATCAAACACAAACATACACTTCTTTATATAATCAAACACAATCATAAACATTTTAACATTAAACACAAACTTAATTTTTAAAAAACAACACACACTTGATTAAATTATTTAGAAGTCTAGATTAGTAGGTGAAAAACCAATTAATTTAACATATTATGAAGCGGTAAAATCGAAAGTTTTATATATAACTTTCGGTTTTGATGGTTATTTCCGAAAGTTTTGAATAAACCTCTCGGTCCTGACCTTAAATAGAATGTTTTGGGAAGGGTCAAAACCGAAGGTTTATTTGAAAACCTTCGGTTTTGACCATTACCCACACTTAGAATTCTTTTCTTCTTTTTTTAAACAAAGGTCAAAACCGAAGGTTTATTTAAAAACCTTCGGTTTTGACCCTTCCCAACACTTAAAATTTTTTCTAATTTTTTTAAACAAAGGTCAAAACTGAAGGTTTATTTGAAAACCTTCGGTTTTGACCCTTACCCACACTTAGAATTTTTTTTCTTCTTTTTTTAAACAAAGGTCAAAATCGAAGGTTTATTTAAAAACCTTCGGTTTTGACCCTACCCAACACTTAGAATTTTTTCTGATTTTTATAAATAAAGGTCAAAACCGAAGGTTTATTTGAAAACCTTTGGTTTTGACCCTACCCACACTTAGAATTTTTTTTCTTCTATTTTTAAACAAAGGTCAAAACCGAAGGTTTATTTGAAAACCTTTGGTTTTGACCCTTACCCACACTTAGATTTTTTTTAGATTTTTTTTTAAACAAATGTCAAAACCGAAAGTTTATTTGAAAACCTTCGGTTTTGACCCTTCCCAACACTTTGATTTTTTTTGATTTTTTTAAACAAAGGTCAAAACCGAAGGTTTATTTGAAAACCTTCGGTTTTGACCCTACCCAACACTTAGAATTTTTTTTGATTTTTTAAACAAAGGTCAAAACCGAAGGTTTATTTGAAAACCTTCGGTTTTGACCCTTAGCCACACTTAGAATTTTTTCTGCTTTTTTTAAACAAGGGTCAAAACCGAAGGTTTATTTGAAAACTTTTGGTTTTGACCCTTCCCAACACTTAGATTTTTTTTTGATTTTTTTAAACAAAAGTCAAAACCGAAGGTTTATTTGAAAACATTTGGTTTTGACCCTACCCAACACTTAGAATTTGGGTCAAAAAACGAAGATTTGCCAATAAACCTTCGCAATTACCCTATTTTTTTGGCAATCTAATAAATAAAGGAAAAGAATTCATAAACAACATTAATAAATCAAAACCAAAGGATAATAATAATAATTCATAATTATGAAAGCAAAACACACCAAAATGTCATCATTCGTACGGAAAAGATAACACATAATTAATCAAACAATATAATTTAGAAATTAGTAGATGTGGGGGGAGGAGGGGGTGGTCGATTCTGCCTCTTCAACAATTCAATTTGTTGTTCGAAATTCTCCAATTTTTGCACCATTTCAGCCCTGTTCACTTTAATTTCAGTAAGCAATTGGCCTCTTTCTGCATCCCTCAATCGAATTTCCTCCAATTCCACTGTCATTTTTCTCACCTCTTCCTCACGTGCCGTAGTTTTTGATGCTGCTAGCAAATTCTGGTATGACCGGGACAGTTTCTCTGGTGTATGCTGAATACTTTGCCATGACTCACCCATCTTAAATGCATTATATCAAACACAATAACCAAAATATATCATTCATTTAACAAAATCTAACAAAATCATATATATTTAACAAACTAACCTAAATCTAATCTAAACAATAACAAATCTAAATCAAACTACCAAACAAAATAATCTAAACTAGCATAAATCTAGATAATATAAACTAAATGATAACAAATCTAAATCTAATAATTAACAAAAACAAATAAATCACGGCAAAGAAGAACAAAAAAAACAAAAAAAAAACTAACCTGGAACGGAGAAGAAGAAGAGAAGCGGTGGAGGCGGCTGCGGCGCAGGAGAGAGAGAGAAAGGAGAGAGGCGAATGAAAAAGAGAAGGGTTAGAGTTTGTATTTATAAAGGTATTTACCGAAGATTTTAATATTACTTTCGGTTTTGACCCACCTTAAAACGAAGGTTTTTTAATAAACCTTCGGTAATAGGAATCACGGGATTTAATTTTTTTTTGTCTTTTTTTGGATGAGTCAAAACCGAAGGTTTATAGGATAAACCTTCGCAATTAACAATTTCAGGAAAAGGTAAAAACGAAAGTTCTTTAAATAACCTTCGCAATTAATCATTCTTCAACTTAGAATATTTTTTCAATTTTTTGGGATGAGTCAAATCTGACGGTTTAATGGAAAACCTTCGTATTTAAACATTTCAGGAAAGGTAAAACCGAAAATTTTTGGAATAACCTTTGCAATTAACCAACTCCCAACACTTAGAATTTTTTTTTGATTTTTGGGGAATATCAAAACCGAAAGTTCTTTGTAGAACTTTCGGTACTAATTAGTAAACCCGAAAGTTTTACACCCCTCTCGGAATCTATTTTCAATAACGAAAGATTTGTTCCTCTCGGGATCAATTAGGAGAGTTTTATAAAACTTTCGGTAATATCTGTCGTTAAGGATAAAGACTCTTTGTTCATGTCTCAAAGCGACTACCTCCGAAAAGTGGTCGTCAAGTTTGGGATGTCTAACGCTAAGGTTGTTTAAACGCCATTAGCTACTCATTTCAAGTTCTTCTCAAAGATATCATCGAGTACCGTGTAGGAAAATGTGAGAATGACAAACACCCCATAGGCGAGTATCGTCATGAGCCTAATGTATGCCATGATATGTACGCGACCCAATCTTGCTCACACAATCAGTTTTGTTAGTCGCTTTATAGAAAACTCGGGGAAAAACAAGGGATGGGACAAAGTGGGTTCTCCGTTACGTTGGGGGTCCTTAGATTTCGGTCTTTTTTTAAACGGACAGGTGTAGGTGATGATAAGTTGAGAGAAAATGTTGATGCTGATTTTTCAAGTGACTTGGACAAGTGAAGGTCCCTAATGGGGTATGTGTTTATCCTATTTGGATGCTTAATAAGTTGAAAGGCACAATTACAATCCGTAGTTGTCATTTTAACAACGGAGGCCGAATATATCGTTGTGACGGAGGGCGTCAATGAGGTACTTTGGTTGAAGGGTCTCGTGGGTGAATTTAAGGTGAAGCAATATAAAGTGGAGTTGTTTTGCGATAACCAAAGCGCCATACATTTGTCCAAGAACTCAATGTTTCACGAACGCATAAAACACATCGACATTGGACTTCACTACATTCGAGAGTGAAGCGGTAGTTGTGGAGAAGGTTCACACAAATGAAAAACCTGCATATATGGCCACGAAGCTGGTGACGGGAATCAAGTTTTGGAAATGTTACGACTTGATTCATGTCACAAAGGTTGGAACGTAATCGGAGAAGTAGGAGAATCGATTCAAGGGTGTTCTTCGCGATGAAGCTCATTCGTTTGACAATAGACATAGAGACAATGTGGAAAATTTGTGGAATTGGGCCTAGGATTTTGAGACTTAATTTGATGTGCCTCAATATTAGGTAAAAAAAATGGAAGGAAGATATGTGCAATTATTTGGTTGATTCAAAAAGGCATGAAAATGGTAAAAATGTCAATCAAATCGTATTATTTCAGATCGGCTTGGTTAATATCGGCCTAGTTTTAAATTTTCAATCCCTAATTCCTGTCCCGATCTCTAGTCAATATCTTTTAGCTTTTTCCCGATTCGCCTCGATCTCAATCATAACGAGAAAATTCCGTCTCAATAAGTTCAGATCTTGGTTAATGTAGACCCAATTTAAAATTGCCATCCATATTCTCTATGTAATATATAAAAAATAATAAGTTCAGCTTGGTTAATGTAGACCCAAGTTTAAATTGCCATCCATATTCTCTATGTAATATATAAAAAATAATTCTCTATGTAATATATAAAAAATAATTTTGTATGATGGCGCTCTACATGGAACCAAGCCACACTTCTGTAAAGGTTGGATGCTGTTTTTATTTGGTTCAAGTTCAGAAGCTGGTGAAGACGAATGAAATTTAATAACTATCCGTGATTTTAGAAGATGAAAGTTTTTAAAAGAAAATGCATGTAAAACCAGCAAAAAGATCAATTAAATAACCAAATCATCTTAACGTTACCATTTCTTATAATCATAATAACTATTATTCTCAATAGATAACTTGATTATAGTATTAACAAACAGCAAATCAATTAGTGGTTCTTGAGCATAATAAATGCATCAAATATACCGGAATTCAATCAGAATCCAAATGCAGAATCGTCGAATCCATCATCATACCCCGCATCATAAGCAGCCATATTATCTCCCGCATCCGATATCATATCACCAACCAACAATCCTCCTAATAATCCCGCTCCCATTCCTAGCCCAAAGTTATTCTTCTTCTTCTTCTGAGGAGCCTGCATAGGCGGTGGTTGCTGTGACATATAACCCCCATAGCCTACCGGAGGAGGATAGCCACCATAGCCAGCCGGAGGAGGATAACCACCATAGGCTGCCGGGGGATAACCACCATATCCTCGAGGAGGTGGAGGAGGATAACCTCCATATCCTTGAGGAGGATATCCATAACCTGTTGTTGCTGCTGGTGGTGCTTGATATGCAGTTGCTGCTGGTGGTGCTTGATATGCAGTTGCTGGTGGTGGTGCTTGATATGCAGTTGCTGCTGGTGGCGGTTGAGCATAACTCGATTGATCTTTGCTTGGCCCTGCGAAGGGTGGGTAGGCTGTCACGGGTTCACTGTTCTTGGTTGAGTTAACCGGTTGTTTAGACTTTTCTCCAAATTTATATGAGAATTTTAGTTTTCCTTCCGATTTGCCTTTGGGTGTGCGGACCTAGATGGTAATAAATTAATTGTAAATGATAGTTAGCATATTGTACCTAAATAAAGTTTTGATCTTTCACTTATTGAAGAATTGAATAAATTCTTAATTCCCAAAGAAGAATTGATCTAGCAAGCTGAATTATTGAATTAACGGGACTCCTTAGGAATGAACTTCATATATGTTAATTTGAGTCAATTTGAGAATCTTTGGATGATCTATTAATGAAATAATGAGAGCTTTCTACGGCAAATAATCAGCTACCATGAAACCCTATATTAGGAATTGTAAGCTATTTGAAATCTATTGATTCATGTAATTTGATATGATCAACCTAACAATTTACTCACAATCTACCAGATTTATTCCATAATCATATGATTTACCTTATATTCGACGCTGCGTTCGGCTGAGATGGAGTCAGAGGAATGAAGAAGGTCCTTGAGAGGGATAGAAACCTCGCCAACATCTTTATCAGAGAAGGTACGATCGGCGCGAATATTGAAGATTAATTTAGGGTTTCTCGAAAGGTAATTCTCATTGACGAAGAGCTTTACCTTGTGATTCCACTTAGGGGATTTTCCACCGTCCTTATGGATTGGAGTACGGCAAGTGCTACAGGGCTCGTCGGAAAGAGAAACGACGACATAGACGTCCATCTTGGAGAAGCGGCCTACGTCCTTGAGATCATTGGCCGAGATCACCGTGATTTCCAGCGGACGATATTCCATGATTCTGTTACAGAGAGAAAGCAAGATATCTCTCTATGGAGAGTTTTTTTATGATTAGAGAAGGAGAGAGAAATAAGAATTTCGGAAGAACGGTTATTATTATGATGCATCAAGGTTGCATGTTCAGAGGCCTTAAATAGTTTTTACCCACACGAAGAGACGAAGGTCGAAAGAAACTTCTTCTTTATGAACAAACATTTCGGGGATTGTTCAATAAATTAATTTATTTGCCAATTTATAACATATTATTTTGTAAAAATATTTATTTTAATTTATCAAAGTTATTCTACTAATTATATAATTTTTTAAATAGTAAATTTCTCTCATCTACTCCATTTTTTATTTTTATTTTTTATTTTAAAGATTAAAATTTAGAATTTAGAGATTATGGATTAAAATGGAGGGAATTAGAGATTAGAATTTAAAAAATATATATATATATTAATAAATATATAGATAAAAAGATAGAAAAAAAAGGAAAGAGAAGTTAAATTAGCCCTCACCCACATCGTAAGATTACTCATATATATATATATATAAAAGATTATTTAATATCTCGTTTGTATATATGAATAATCTTGTTTAGTTCATTTTACAATATTACATATTTCTTTAATTTTATCAAATTATAATTTATGACTTATATTTTCAAATTAATAATATTTTATTAAGAATTAAAATGACAAAAGATTATTGATTCAAAATAGTTTAATATAAAAAAGTAAAGAGAATGAGAAGTCTCTTATTTATATAATCTAATCATATTCTTATGTTAAATGAAATACTAAATACAAAAAAAAAAAAAAAAGTTTTATTTATTAAACTTGCCATGCATCGTAGGTAGAAATAAATTTCACATTTATAAAGTTGAAATAGACAATTTTCACATTTTTATCGTCGCTATCATCATTATCGTTTTCATCATCTTTTTCGTCGATAATATATATGGTATGAATATGAGGGGCTTCAATGGTTGAGACAACCTAGTGGTCACCTTACTTCTATCATTTATCGTTGTTTTTGTTATTCATAAAAAAAAAATAAACAAGATAACAAATTTGATAAGGAGACATTCATTTAATTTTTTTTCCATTAGTTCACCAATTTTACCTCATTTCTCGGTCAACCAAAAATGTCATTTCTTACATAATAGACATATCATATTATTTTTCTCCTAAACTCATTTTTGCATCCAACTATCTCAATAGTACCAACATATTTTATAACTCAGTAAATTCAACCATTAATATAAATCGATCTCATAATCTAATGTTACTAGCCTCTTATCCTTCGTCAAATCAACCATCTCTTATTTATTACCATCTTCTTATCCACGCGTATAATTTACTTAATTTGCATTTGTAAGGATTCAAACTTTTGTCTCGAGTGTGAAATATGATCACTTTACATATTTGCATTTTAAATATGTTGAATTTAAAATATAAAGTTAGCCTAGTTAATTAAAAAATTATATTTTTTTTGTTAGGTTATAAGTTGGAAATATACCTATAATATTTTTAATTTTATTTTTAACCTTTTTAAGTTTATGAACGGATCAACTTGATAATTCAGACATTTTACAAATTAAGCACTATATTTGATGAGGGGATGACTTGGCAATCACCTAGTTGGAAAATGTAAAAGTAAGAGAAAAGAGAGAAAATAGAGAAATTATTTGATTTTTTCAGCGAATAAAATTATGCCAAGTCATTCCCTCACCAAATTTCTCACAAAATTCTCTCACCAAATTTCTCACAAAATTCCCCCGCCTAATCATTTCTCATATATATATATATATATATATATATATATATATATATATATTACCAAATTGTGATACATTATATTATAATTTAAAAAATATATTTTCGATTTAAAATTAATAATCAAGATCACATGTTTAAAAATATATTTAATAACTATTCATTTAAATTATTAAAAAATATAATAAATTAGAAAAATAAATCACATAATTGAATAATTATTATAGTTCATAAATAAATATTTTATCCTATTTTGAATGAATTTATAATATTAATTTTCTAATATTATAATTAACCATTTAAAATTATCATAAAAAATGCTAACAAAAATAAAGACAAAACATAATAGCCAAATGAATATTAAAAAAGTCATAAAAAATATATATTTATATTTGTTCTATTTAAAGTTAAAATATCAAAATTTAAAATTGGTAAACATTTATTTTACATCATTTTGAATGTGTTATATAAAATAACATATTAAAATATTATAAAATATATTTAAAATTTAAGAAGAACTTTACCCTATTTAAGGATTTCATTATTAACAACATTTGAATTACAATTCTTTAACAACCAGTGATATAGTGACATATCATTCCCTTCTCCATTCCCTCTTTCAAATTCTCTCTTCTTATCACTCCTATTTTTTATAAGTTATATTTTGAATAACTATAAATTATATAATTTTATTATATTCGTACATAAATATAATAAAATAATTATATCTTTCATCCTAACTTTAAAATAAATATGATAAGAGATATAATTATCATTAATTTTATACAATATATAATAAAAATAATTATATCTTTTATATTAATATTAAATAAATAGTATAAGAGATATAATTATCATTAATTTTATTTAAAAATATCATCATTAATTTTATACAAAAATATAATAAAAATAATTATATCTTTTATCCTAATATCTAGCATAAAATATAATAAAATATAATAAAAATAATTATATATTTTATTTAATATTAGGATATAAATATAATTATTTATAATATATTTTTATACTAATATAATAAATTATATGATATACTTGACCGGTCTTCAAGGAGCGTCATTAATTTTATACAAAAATATAATAAAAATATTTATAGATAATAACAAACAAATAAAAAAACAATAACACTTTATTAAACTTCTTTATCATAAAATAACTGAATTTAGAGATTTTATATTTAAATAACTGTTATTCCATTTTTTGTATGGATTTTATACTTTCTGATTTGATTAATTAAAACAATAAATGAAAAAAGCTGGTCCTATTCATTATGGATTCCAAATTGGGTGATGTTTAGGCCGTTGATTTTTTTTTTTTTTTATTCTTAGCGCTTGGGCATTTGTTCTTATAATGTGAACCACTCTTTTTATATCTTCATTATCTTTGTTAAAAGTTGTTATTTATTTATTAGTGGAAAATAGCATTACAAATCCATTAAGAAAACATATCATTAGAAAAAAAGCAAAAAAAATATATAGACCTTTAAATATTTTATGTGTTTGAGAAAAAAATATTAATAAATTTATGAATATATATATATATATATATATATATATATATATATATATATATATATTATATGAGGAGTGATAGAGAGAGGGAATTTGGTGAGGGAATTCATTGGTTTGGTTGGAAAATATAAAAGTGGGAGGAAAAAGAGAAAAGAGAGAAATTATTTGATTTTTTCAGCGAATAAGATTATGTCACGTCATTCCCTCACTAAATTTCCTCACCTAATCATTTCTCATATATATATATATATTATACTTTAAAATATTTTCTCATATACAAAACATATTTAACAACAAAAAAAAATCAAACAAATTAATATACAATTTTTAATTCAAAACTCTTCATCTCAATAAGTGTTTTAAAATAAGTTTTTTTTCAGAAAATTTTATTAAACAAAATTTAATTATATATATTAATAAATAATGTTTTATATGAATTCACTTACATATCAATTAATTGTTTAAGATCATATTTAATTATTCAAATACAAAAAAATTTATAAGACTTTTTTTTCATATTTGAAAGATCAACTTATTTCTTTTTCTTAAAAAAGTGAGTGAGTTAAATGGCGTTTGCATGAAGCTGATTAAAATCAATCTAATGGAGCCAAGTCTTTTCAAGGTTGTTTGACGAAGAATCTAGGCGCAGGGACTCGTGTGGACTATTGGGCAAGAGTACATCAATTTCAATTTTTTTTAATGGTATAAATGTGACATTATCTATAATTTTTTCTTCTTATTTTTAATTTAATACATTATTTTTTTATCTATTTTTTTTTTTAAAAAGAAAAAAAAAACTTAAGGGCTTAGTATGTTTTTGTACTCATGAATGAGAAATAGAATAAAATGAGATGTTTGGTTGTTGGTTTTGATTACAGGATATTGATTTGATTCTGGATACTCAGCAATCATTCAATCCTCTCTAAATTGAGAGGAATGAATCTCATTCCCATTATATACATTTTTTTTTCTTATAATATTATATATATATATATGCGGAGAATAGAGAGAGAATTTGGTGAGGGAATGACTTGACATCATTTTTACTCAGAAATGAGAAATAAAATAAAATGAGATGTTTGGTTGTTGGTTTTGATTTCAGGATATTCATTTGATTCCTGGATATTCAATCCTCTCTAAATTGAGAGGAATGGATCTCATTCGGTAGCGATACACTTTCCCATTATCTCCACTGGAATGGATCTCATTCGGTAGCTATACACTTTTCCATTATCTTCACTCTCTTATTTTCTTATAATATTATATATATATATATATATATATATATATATATATATATGCGGAGTGATAGAGAGAAGGAATTTGGTGAACATAATTTTTATTAGTTGAAAAATGTAAAAGTGAGAGGAAAGAGAGTAATTATTTGATTTTTTCAGCGAATAATATTATGCCAGTCATTCACTCACCAAATTTCCTCACCTAATCATTTATATATATATATATATATATTTTTTTATAATTATATTATAAATTATTTTATAATTAACATACTAACAAATTTTATTTATTTATAAATAAATAATTTCAATTATTTAAATAATATTAAGGAATCATTTAAAATAAAATTTTAGTAATAATTACAATTACTAATAATAATATAATTAATTTTAAATATTATATATTAATAATAAAATTAAAATATAAAAATATAAAATAAAAATAAAATAACAATTTTATAAAAAAAATATTAAAAAGTTAAATATAAAATATATTAATAAAAATTATTATTAAAAAATGATACCTTATAATACATTATTAAATAAAATTTTATATTTAATTTAAAGTATATAATATTTAAAAGTCTTTTTCTTATATTATTTATATTTAATAGATAATTATTTATTTATAATTAGTAAAAAATTGAAACATATTAGATGTTTATATTTTATTAAATTATGTCACTTAAATATTTTATGAGGGGTGATAGAAGAGAGAATTTGAGGGAGGGAATGATGAGTCACAAAAAAAGATTAAAAGTGGAGAGAGAAAAGAGAGAAAATTTTTGTTATTTTTTTGGCTAATCAAACGCCACAACATTCCCTCCCTTAAATTCCCTCTCCCAATTATTTCTCATATTTTATATATTTTAATTTAAAATATGTTATAAAAATAATAATATTTTATATTTTTAATTTAATAAAATAAGATAAAAATTAATCATAATTTTAATAACAAAATTATATTTATAACTTTTCTCTTATAAATCCAAACGTTAACTCTTAACCAAACACTACACTGTCAATCATACCCATTCCCATTCCACACATCTATGAATCAGAATCCTATTCTCGTTCCTTTATTTGAACCAAGCACCCCCTTACATTTTCCACTCTCGCTTTATCCATAATTTTCTTCTTATTTTTTTTAAGCACACCCCAAATCTTTTTCAAGCCCACTCCAACTCAAATTCTTGAATCCGTCCCTGAATAGACAGGAGACTTCCGCGTGGTTACTTGGATCCAACGAGTCCAAATGAAAGCAGTTGACACTCGAGGCAACGCCCGAAGACGAAACACACATAAGACTAACGAACCACAAGCTCAACGCTCGCAAGCAATCTACCCGTCTATGACCTCCGATCATAATCTTCATCTTCATCATGTATGCCGCGACATAGCCAAGAACAACAAATGTTTTTTTTTTATCAAATTTTAACACACTTGACCATTTCCGGAAAGGAAAGTAGCTAGACACTCCTATGATGTTGATGATAAAACCTGATTAGTTAGAACCTTAAAGGAGTGTGAATTTGAAGAAATAAAAACGGGCATAATATTTAAATTTAAAAAAAAATAGAACAAGTGAATATAAATTAGAACTTAGGATCATTTGAGTACAAGGTTTACAACTATAGAGTAGAGGGGTTTATGACAAGAATTGAGAAGAAAGAATGTTAGATTTTTTTCATTCATGACCCTATTGAAATTTATGGGGTCACTAGTATAATAAATAATTGTGTAAATATCATTTTTAATATAAGTCAAAATAATGTGATTTTAATGTAAAATTAAGTTTATGACTTATGAGTGTATTTTGTCATGAATATAAAGTGAGGATATCTTAAATGATATTTCAAATTTTATGAATGGGATAAATTAGAATTATTTAAACCATAATAACTGACATAATGTTGGTTATATATAATGGTAATGGTCCCCATTTGAAGTACGGAAAATTCTCATCTGCGTCACCATCAACCGAGAGAGAAACTATTGATATACTCATCAATTGCAAAATTAATTCCATCTAAAGAAAAAAAAGATTAAAGACTTTTTCTATTATAAGAAAGAAAAAATTCATGATTACAAATTAAGGTACGCTACTATATTCAGATTTTAATTTCTCACCATATAAATTATGATCTAATTAGTATAATTCTAACCGGCCCAGTCTCAAGCTTTCTATTCTTTTTTAAAATTTTTTTAGAACAACTCTAGAACCAAGTCTCTTTGGACCCTGATTCACCTGAACCGAGTCCGTGTCTCTTACTCAAACTAAACCTGGGCATAAACTCATTTGGGCTCTGTTTGCTTACAACTTTAATTATTTAATAACTTCTCTTAAATGCTTTAAATTTTTTTATAAAATTCTAAAAAAATAGAAAATGGTTCAATATTTTGCTAAATAATTATGAAAATTATTTCCATTTTAAAACCCATTTGGTACAATTCCTATATTTTACCAAGTTTCATGTGTGCATAATTTGTGTTGTATAACTCAAAAAATATGAGAAAAATTCTTAGATAATTCTTAATTTAAATTTGATATTTCTATTCACAAACAATAACTTCTGTAATGATTTTAGGTTTTGGTCATATTTTGCCCTCTTGCAAATATGTATGACTTTATGTTTATTTTCTAGGCATGTGCCATTTGAAACATACACTACAATAAAAAAAAGATTTGTGACATAATTTGGACGAAATTAATAACCGTCACAAAATTAATAAGAAAAAACGTAGAAAAAAATGAAGGAAAAGATATATTTTTAGACAAATTCAGATTCCGTCAGAAATTATTATTAATGACGAATAATATTCGTTGAATGTTTTGTTAGAAATCTCATTAACCTAATCATCCGTCCAATAGAAAATTCCAAAGCCAAACTCCTCTTCTAATTTGATATTATTAGTTGAAAAATACATAGCAACTAAGTAACTAATTTTTTTATCCCTTTAACCCTTTCTCAGATCAATTACCCGTCGCCTCCTCCTCCTATGTTTCGTTCGCGCCATCACTAAACAACGAAAAAAATGACGAACAATGGAATATAAAATCGTTAATGGCGATAGAAGAATATTACATGAACGACTCTTTAATGGAGAGGAGGAACTAGGTATGTTATCACAATGTCTTTTCTTATTATCATGATTAAGAAATCTATCTTCTATCTCACTCTCCCTATACATACAAGTATAAATCATTTGAGAGGAATTTTATCTCTTTCATCTTGGTAATTAATCTAGTTATTGATTGAAAATTCATCTTGGTAATTAATATATTTATTGATTGAAAATGCAATGGAGATATATTCGTCTGGAATTATGCGTATGGAAAAACAAGAAATTGGAACCTGAAGGTGATAAAGGCAAGAAAATTGATTTTTTTCATTCTCTTCTTCTTTCTATATCTTCTTTTTCTACTTCTTTTTTGCCTAACATAATTCTTTCTCTCTAACTAGTAGTGATGAAGAGAATAACATTATCAGGGTTTGCTTGTTTCATTAAGTCCTAATTGGGCTAGACCGACAAGCAGTGGCGGACCTACAAGGGGCCCGGGCCTCCCCCAACCAGGGTAAAACTTTTTAGATATTATATATATATGTTTAACAAATAAAGCTTTGTCTCAGTGGTTTTTGAGCTGAAATGTATAGTAGAAGTCAGGTGATCAAACTCTGCCTCTAACATTTCTTTAATTATAACCTTATTTTATACAAACACTATTCATAATAAACTAACCATTCCTTTTATAAAAACTAATTCATAATTATAGTATTCTAATTTCAAATATAATTTTATTAAAGTAATTATTATTAATATTTTATTTTATACAAAAAAATATTTTCTAAAATACAAGTAATTATTATTAATATTTTATTTTATACAATTTTTTTTTTCTAAAATACAATATTTATAATAATACATAAATTTTAGTTAATATATAAATAACATTTATTTATATAAGTTAAAATATAAAGAATTATATATAAAATAATGAAAATCATATAATATTATTATTTATTTTAAAACTACATTTATATTATAATTTTGTTATATATATATATATATTTTATTAATTTTAATATAATTAATAATACAAATTACTTATAAATATAAGGGTAAAATAACCATTTATATAAATATAAGGGTAAAATATTATTTTATATTTCTTAATTTTAAATTAATTTTAAATTATTTCAACAAATAAATGTATTTGTTAGATTTTATTTAGGGGTTGTGACACATATTTATTTTTAATCATTTATTTTACGTAGGATATAGAATAATGAAGATGTTCTATAAACGAATTTGTACTTCTACATCATATGACTAGCATGAGTCTTCTCAATCAATTAATGAGCCTACTAATGAGTCTAATGTTACTGATCAAATATACATGGTTAGAATATAGCATATCAAAAGATGCATCATTTTGTTTTGGGTGTTATCTTTTCAAACCTTTAAATAGAGAAAACGTAGATGATACATTTATAGGAGATGAGTACAAAAATTGGAAAAGAGCATTAGAAAGATTCAATCGTCATATGAGAACATCAAATAGTTGTCATAATGAAGCTAGAATTCAATTTGAATTATTTTAAGATCAAAGACATAACGTGAGAAACGTTTTACGTACACATGGTCGTGATATAGAAATAAATTATCACACATGTTTAACGACAATATTTGATGTAACACGCTTTCTATTGAGGCAAGGATTACCTTTTCGAGGACATGATGAGTCAAGTAGTTCATCAAATAAAGGAAATTCTCTTGAATTGATTGATTAATATAGTCAACGTAATGAAGATATTTGTCTTCTTTTGTACCGACTCATGGACAAGAATAATTTAGTAATTGTGCTTATTAGTATTTTTATGTAATTATCGAGTAAAATTTTAATTAAAAAATGCATTTATTTGATAGCCAAAAAATGCTACGTTATTAGGTATTTGGCCCCCCCGAGAAAATATTTCTGGGTCCGCCACTGCCGACAAGGCCTAACGATCTCCCCCTCTAGCCCACGGAGAGAGCACATTGTTCTTCAAGTCATCACTTGGTATTCATGGCGACAAACCAACAACAAAGGTCGAGTTTGTCTTTTGGAACTATCTTTGTAAACATGTCTGACAAATTCTTATCCGTGTGGAATTTCTTTAGGTTCATCTTCTACTTTTCTATTACATCTCTTAAGCAATGAAATCTCACATCAATATGCGTAGTTCTGGAATTATATGTAGCATTCTTGCTCAAATCTACGAAACTCTGGCTATCACAGAAAACAATTGCATTTTCTTGTTGAATACCAAGCTCTAGGAGAAATCTAATCATCAACAATAACTCTTTACCAGCTTCAGTTATTGCAATGTATTCTGCTTCTATTGTTGACAAAGCCACACATTTCTGTAACTTGGATTGCCATGACACGACTCAACCTACAAAAGTAAACACATAAGCCGAAGTGGATTTTCTGTGATCCAGATCTCCATCCATATCAACATTTGTGTAACCTTTTAACATAGTTTCACCATTTCCAAAACTCAAACACAGATTGGAAGTGCCTCTTAGATATCTAAGAATCTACTTTACTACTTTCGAATGTTGTTTTATTGGATTAAAGAGGAATCTACTTACCACACCGACTGCATACCCTATATCTGGCCTAGTACAAACCATTGCATACATCAAATTCTCTACAGTTGAGGAGTATGTCACACTTGAAATTTCATCATTTTCTTTCTCTGTTGATGGACACATCATCTTGCTCAATTTCAAATGGCTAGGAAGTGGACAACTTACTTCCTTTTCTCCTTGCATGTTTAATATCTCAAGTACCCTTTCAATGTACTTCTATTGTGACAACCAAAGTCTCTTGGTCACGAGTAATCTTCTTTCCTAATATTTGACGTGTTTGGCCCATGTCTTTCATGTCAAATGTCTTGGACATCTCCTTCTTCAACATATGTATGATCTAAGCATCATGTCCTACCATCAACATAAAGTAAAAGGATTATAAACTTTCCATTATAAAATATTTTAAAGTAAACACATGGATATTCCTTGGTTCTCTAGTACCCATGACTCATCATAAAATAGTCAAATTTTTTGTACCATTGTCTCGGAGCTTGTTTCAAACTGTATAAACTCTTTTACAAATTGCAAACCATGTTTTATTTTTTCTTTCACTTCAAATATCTTTAGTTGCACTATGTAGATCTCTTCTTCCAAGTTACCATGAAGGAATGTAATTTTTATATCAATTTGCTCAAACTCAAGATCTAAGCTAACTACTAGACCTAATACTGTACGAATGAAAGTCATATTTACCACTGATGAGAAAATCTCCTCAAATTTGATGCTTTGTTTGTATTCAATACCCCTTACAACCAGTCAGGCTTTGTACTTCATAATTTCTCCATTTTAATCTCTCTTTAGCTTGAACACCCATTTGTTTCTGAATGCCTTTTGGCCCTTAAAAAGCACCATAAGCTTATATGGGCCCATTTTTTTCAATGACTTCATCTCATCTTTCATTGTATTCTTCCACTTAACTTTGTCTTTATGAATTTTTGCCTCCTGAAAATTTTTTGGCTCTCCTTATTTTGTTAGTAGGATATACTCTAAAGAAGGGTATCTTTTAAAAGGTTGATGATTTCCTTAGACCTTCTTATTGGAGCTCTTATGGCTCCTCTTGATAAAGTTGCTCCCCATGCTCAGGAGCATCATAAATAATCTCATCATCATTACTACCATTCATGTTAGAGGTTTCCTCAGTGTCTTATTCATTAGGTTTATTTTCATTTTCTACTGTTGACTGTACATGTGAAGGAATTGGTATGAGTTCTATGAACTTATCAACTTTCTCTAACTTCTCATTGATTTCCGAATTTATCCCATTCTAACCCTAGAAGAACATAAGATCTATACACCTAAAAAGTCTCTTATTTTCTGAGTCCCATAATCTATACCTAAACTTCTCATTTCCACATCCAAGGAAAATACATGATATTGCTTTATCATCCAACTTGGATCTATGTTCCTTTAGAATATGCACATATGCTTTGCATCCAAACACCCTTAGATGTGAGCATGAAACATTCTTCTTAGACCATACTCTTTCTGATATTTCAAACTTCAAAGGAACAAATGGTGACATGTTTATGAGATAGAAAAATGTGCGGATACTTCTCCCAAAAATTGTTTTGACAACTTTGACATCTTCAACATGCATCTCACATTTTCTACAATGGTGTGATTCATTCTCTTAGCCACACCATTGTGTTGTGGAATTTTAGGCACTATCTTCTCATATCGAATTCTATATTTTACACAATGTGCTTTGAAATCCTTAGAGATATACTCTCCCCGTTATCAGAATGAAGACATTTCAACTTATTGTTTGTCTCTCTTTCTACCATAACATGAAACTCTTGAAAGTAATTAAATACCTCGTCTTTCATTCTCATAAAATAAACTCACACCTTTCTAGATACATCATTAATAAATGTTAGAAAATATCGATTGTCACCAATGACTCCTCCTAAAAAGGACCACACACATCAAAATAAACCATGTCCAGTACATTATGTTTCCTTTATGATTTTTGACTAAAAGAGACTTTGTGTTGCTTACCAAATGGGTAGTAGTTGCATAGATATGTGTAACTTTCTCACCAAAATTCGCAACCCTTTCTCACTCATGTGTCCTAGACGTTCAACTTGTACTACATTCCATACATTCTTGAGTATCTTCACATGGGTTCGGTACAAGGAGTGTCACGACTTCCATTTTTCTTCAATCATTGATCTCTTAGCGAGTTCCATTCTCCACCACCAAGGTAATGCTTGAATCCATATTAGTCCATTGCATCACATGATATCAATTTTAGACGCAAATCAGGAATATTCCGCACATCTTTTAGTGTTAACCAATGTCCCAATTTTGTCTACAAACAAATATCACCAATACACATAATACTCGAGTGACTAGTATTACTCATCTTCATTGTACCAAGATCTCCAGCCTTATAACTCGTGAATAACTCTCTATTCGGTGTAGCTTGATAGAAATCACATGTATCAACTATCACTCAACTCCTTGGTGACCTTTTACATGTATATATTGTTCCTTTTCACAAGAGAAAATCACTACATCATCTGTAGTCACTATGGATGTGGTGTTTCTGTTCTCATCAACTTTCTTCTAATTTTTTCCTTCATTCTATAGTCTTTTCCATGCTTTACAGTTTTTCTTCATGTGACCTTCTTTACCATAGTGATAACATTGTCTTCCCTTAGATTGGCCTCTTGATTGTTGTCGGTATTTAACTCTTCCCCTATTCTCTATGACTAGGGTCGTTCACTATTTGTATTAGTTGACATCCTTCTTGTCTCCTCATTGAACAAGCTGCTAATAACTATACTTAGAGTAAATACACCATTCAAAGTTGCATTACTAACTTTCACAACCAAGGTCTCCCAACTGTCGGACAATAATCCAAAGAGCAATAAGGGTTGTAGATCATCTTCTAAGGCCATCTCCATCACTAACAATTGATTAATCAAGTTCTAGAACTCATTTAAATGCTCATCAACACCTGTACCTTATTTGAATTTCAAATTTACTAACTTTATAATCAGAAACACTTTGTTACTTACTATTTTCTGATTATACAATGACTCCAACTTCCTCCACAACTCATGTGCATTCTTCTCACTTACTACATGGTGGTATACACTATCATCAAGCCACTGTCTAATTGTGCTAATTACTTTCCAGTTCAATTTTGTCCAATCAACGCCATCCATATCTTTTGGCTTCACAATATATCCTTCAACGGATTTATACAAGTCCTTACAATAAAGGATATCCTCCATTTTGGATTTCCAAATATGCCATTTATTATTTGTCAACCTTATCATTATGCTACTACCTTCCATATCAACCTACAAAAATACTCTTTAATAAAAAAGAAACGTAACAACTCTAATACCACGTATTGGAAATTTTGAAACGAATAATACTTTTTTATTGTAATCAATCGATGTGAGATGGGTAAATACATAGGTCATTCAAATATAAAATAGGAGATCAAACCAATAATAAACAACAATAGATTCACATGAAAACCCTCTCAACTTGTAGGATAAAAAACCACGGGATTGATTGGAAAATATCACTATATCAATAAGAAATAGATACAAATGTTCTTTTCAACTTGAGGTATACATATAAAAAAAACCAATTTCATTCAAACCCAAACAAGTCTAGATATGTGACAATAAGAAATTGAACCTGACGGTGATAAAGGAAATAAAATTGCTCTTTCTCCTTCTCTTCTTCCTCTATTTCTTCTTCTCTCTATATCTTCTTTTTTTGCATTTCTTGTCTATTTTCTTCTTCTCCTAACATAATTCTCTCTCTCTCTCTCTTATTAGCAGTGATGAAGAAAATAACATTCTTAAGGTTTGCTTATTTCATTAAGTGCCTAATTGGGTTGGGCCCACAAGGCCCAACAAAATCTATGTATAATTCTAATGATTGATTCCTTTATGTCGAGATCTATTTGTAAAATATCTCTTATTTTCACTTACAGATCATACAAACAATTTTGTAGGGGTTTGTATCTAGAGAAAATATTGATTAATATGGAGTCAATGTTGAAAAACTTAATTTAAGACGTTTTATTTTTTATGATTAATATATATATATATAATAATATTAATAGTTTAAGGGGTGAGTGAGATAACTAAGAGATGTATGTTATTTTTGCATTTGAAGAGTCACGTATATGAAGAGTCAATACTTTCCTATACAGACTTGTAAGAATCCATTTGTGATGAAATAAGAAAAAATATTTTCCCCTATTGTTACCGAAAAATTAGTATTAAAGAATTTGTGTGTTAGGTGAGCGTGAGAGAACTTTCCAGCCTCACAAGAGAACATCGCGGTGTGCATTGGTAGAGAGAGAGAGAAAGGAGCGATTGAGAGCTTTGTGAGGTGTGTGTGTTAATTGTAAAAACTGGAGAGAAATGGCAGGTCTAACCAATGGCATCCCGCTACTAAAGTTGATAAAAGGCGTCAACTATGACAATTGGAATGTGCATATGAAGGCCTTTTTTCGGCTCCCAATATAATTGGGATGTGGTTGAGACTGGGTATGAGCAACCGACGGACACAAATGGGTATTCAAATGCCTAGGTCGTTCAAACTAAAGATAGGGCGGCTCAGTATCTACTATATTGATTTGTCGATGATTCTAGCTTTGAGACGATAGTCAACGCAATATCTTCCAAAGTAGTATGAGATACACTCAAAATAGCAAACAAATGAGACGAACGGGTGAAGCAAGTCCGACTTTAAACCCTAAGGGGAGGTTTGGAAAACATGAGGATGAAAGAGTATGAAAGCATATCTGAGTTCATTACTTGGGTTGAGACCGTGGTGAACAAGCTGAATCAGAATGGTGAGAGTCTTTCATCAAACCGAGTTATTAAAAAGATTCTGAGGTCATTAACATATAGTTTCGAAAATATCATGTGCGCAATAAAAGAATCAAATGGTCTATCAACGCTCACCATTGAAGAACTTGTTAGGTCCCTAGAAACGCATGAGTAGAGAAGGAAAAATAAGAAGGGGGAGTCCCTTGAACAGACTCTCTAGGAGAAGGCGATAATAAAAGAGGAGAAGATGCTCTATGCTCTGAGTATTAGAGACAGAGGAAGAGGCAAAGACCTAAATGATAGAGGAAGAGGAGGACGAGAAAGTGAGCAAGTCAGCCAACAAAACTAGCATGGCCGAGGTCAAGCTCGGGGTGGCTAGACAAAGACAAACAAAAATATTGAGTGTTATAACTATGGAATAAGGGCATGTTTCCAAGGATTCTTACTCGATAAAATGCTACAGCTACGGAAGGGTCATATTTCCAAAGATTGTAGTTCCGAGAAAAAAAAAGAACCAACAAACTACTTTTCCGAGAAAGAAGATGAAGTATTTTTTCTGGTGACAAAAAATCTAGAAACCGAGCTTTTTTGATAACTCGTTTTGGTACTTAGACATTGGCACAAGTAACCACATGTGTGGTGACGAGAGGTTATTGAAAATACTCTGAAAGGTGGAGTTCGGATTAATTTCTTTCGGCAAGGCTTCAAAAGTAGCAGTCAAAGGTCGAGGAACAATCAAGTATCAACAGAGAAATGGGGGAATTAGTAAGTTCAAAGATGTTTATTACGTACCTGATCTCAAAAGCAACAAACTGAATATGAGACAGTTGATGGAGAAAGGGTACTTGACTATGATAAAAGACCAAGAACTACAATTGAAAGATAAACTCGGGAGGCTCATTTCTAAGTAGAAATGAAGAAAAACAGCATGTACAAAC
The DNA here is from genome assembly GCF_907164915.1 of Impatiens glandulifera. Taxonomy (NCBI): domain Eukaryota; kingdom Viridiplantae; phylum Streptophyta; class Magnoliopsida; order Ericales; family Balsaminaceae; genus Impatiens; species Impatiens glandulifera. The sequence continues at coordinate 60,524 of NW_025919074.1, forward strand.
TTGGGTTTAATATAGTGTAAGATAAATGTATGCAACTTGATTTAGAGGATGAGGCCATGAAGTGATATTATCGGTTCGGTCATCTTCACTTGGTGAGGTTGACCGAGCTGGTGAAAAAAGAGATGCTTTTGTACTACCTAAAATTAAATTTGAAAAGAGGTTATTTGAAGAATGTGTGATCGGGAAGCGAATGAGGACTTCTTTCCTAAGCAGTTTTGAATACCGAGCAAAAGAGCAACTCGTACTAATCCATACTACTTTGAGTGGGCCAATAACTCCATAATCATTTAGTGGTAAGAGATACTTCGTCTCTTTAATTTATGATTTCTCGAGGAAGATGTGGGTTTAATTTCTAAATAAGAAGTCAGAAGTGTTTGAAACCTTCATAATCAAAATGATGGTGGAGAAAGAAACAAGTAAAGTCATCAAAGCAGTCTGATCTGACAGAGGAGGTGAGTTCACTTCTGCTGAGTTCAATAAATACTACGAGGAACATGGGTTCAAGCATTTCTTGACTGTGCCATATTCTTGATAGAAAAACGGTGTAGTGGAATGAAAGAACTAAAATATGCTTGATATGGTTCGATCTATGTTGAAAGGAAAGAATATGCCTAATTTTTTTTGGACAGAGGCAGTGTAGAGCGTAATGTATGTTTAAAATATATGTCCACATGCAAATCTAGGAGAGAAGACACTTCAAGAGATTTAGAGTGTAATGAAGTCGAGTGTCTTTCATCTAAAGGTGTTTCGTAGTGTGTTCTATGGGCAAGTACCAAAGTTAGCATATAACAAAATTAGAAGATCGGAGTAAGAAGTATATATTTATCGGATATGATGAAAAATCTAAGGTATATAAATTGTTTGATCCTGTTAACAAGAAAGTGGTGGTGAGCCAAGATGTTCATGTGGAGGAATCAATTGCATGAAACTGGAGTAACCTGATTGAGGAAGAAACAAGTTAGGAGATATCAACAACCACTAAGTTTTCAGAAGATGAATATGAGTCTCAGAAGCCCAGAATGAGAAGTGTGTGGGAGATATATGAAACTACAAATGAAGTCCATGTTGTATGTCTCCTTGCCAACTCAGAAGATTTGAATTTTGAGAAAGTTGTACACGACGAGAAATGGAGATCAGCTATGGATGAAGAAATTGAGGCAATTGAACACAACGAAACTGGGGAGCTGACTGACCTTCTTGAAATGGGTGTACAAAAAAATATGAATGTTGAGTGAGAGGTTGAGCATTATAAGGCTCGACTTGTGGTGAAGGGCTATAAACAAAAGAGAGAATCAATTATGATGAAGTTTTTGCTCCTGTCATGAGAATGGAGTCAATCTGACTTCTGATCTTGTTACTTTCTCAAACCAATGATCAATTATACAGATGGTCTTTCTGAATGGAGTGTTAAAGGAGGAGGTGTACGTTAAACAACCACTCGGGTATATGAAGAGATGGGATGAGAAGAAGGTTTTGAGATTTATAAAAGTTCTCTACGGGCTGAGACAGACTCCTCGTGCCTAGAATGAGAGAATTGATGAGTATTTCAAGAAACAAGGATACAAGTAATGTTCGTATGAACATGTCTTGTACACAAAGAAATTAGAAAATGATATGATGGTAATCGCTTTCTATGTTGATGACCTCATATTCACCAGAAGCAACACAAAACTAATTAAGTAGTTCAAGGAGGTAATGAAGAAAAAGTTCAGGATGACAGACTTAGGTCTAATGAAATATTTTCATGGCCTAGAAGTGAAGTAGTCAGAGGAGGGATTTTTATATCCCAAGAGAGGTACGCACTTGAAATTTTAAAGAAGTTTAAAATGGAGGAATGTAACTCGGTTTCTACTCCAATGGAACCAGGCAATAAACTCTCAAAGTTTGATGTATGAGAATGAGTTGATGCTGGGAAATACTAAGCTTAATCGGAAGTCTAATGTATCTTACAAGTACGAGACCCGACCTAATATTGAGTGTTGGATAGCAAGAAGATTCATGGAGAATCCAATCTATACACATTGGAAAGTCTTGAAGAAAATTTTGAGATATGTTTGAGGAACCTTTCACTTGGTCTTTTCTATTCAAAATCAGATGACTACCGATTAGAGGGTTACTCAGATAATGATTGGTGTGGTAATGTTCATGATTGGAAAGGTACTTCGGGTTATGTATTCATACTCAGGAATACAACTTTTACTTGGCTATCAAAGAAGCAACCTATTATAACTTTGTCGACCTACGAGGCAAAGTATGTGGCGGACTTTTGGAGTGTGTGTCATGCAGTCTATCTTTAAAATTACTAAGGGTTTGGGAGTGATCTAAGACAAAGGGACTGTGATTCAAGTTGATAACAAGTCGAAAATCGAGTTGGCAAAGAGCTCGGTTAATCACGGAAGGATCAAGTACATCGACGCCCGATTTCATTTCCTCCGAGAACAAATTAGAGAAGGAAATGTTGAGTTGGAGCATGTTGAAAGTTGAGCTCAAGCCACAAACATTTTTACCAAGCCACTGTCGACCACACTTCTAGAGAGTTGTAAAAGGCCGATTGGAATGAGAGATGTGAAGAGTATTTAAGTTTAAAGGGGAGATTTGTTGAAAAGCTTAAATTAAGATGTTTTATTTTTTATGTTTAATATTTTTATAATAAAATTAATGGTTTTAGGGGTGAGTGAAATAACTAAAAGATGTACATTATTTTGACATTCGAAGAATCAAGTCTATAAAGAGTCAATGTTATCTTATAAAGACTAAAGACTTGTAAAAATTCATTTGATATGAAATAAGAATAAATATTTTGCTTTATCAATAATCAAGACTCGTATCAAATTTGAACTTTAACTAATCAAATATATAGTCATTCTAGAAAATTTTAGACATGTGAAGATGACAATAAATCAAACATATTGTAATTTTGAATTAATTTGACTACACAACTCAAGGGCCTCTTAGTTATCAATGGACTTCACACTTCTATCTTCAAATCCATTTCTGTGTTTATCGGACAAAGAACCCCAAACAACCATCCATCGACTCGCGTTTGGCAATCAAATGCAGCCAAAATAGTGAAGCTTTGTTAGTGTATATCTCTCCTCTGTGTTTATTTCTTATAGGGTTTTGGACCTACAACTTTTGTCTTAAAATTTTACTAACTTCAATATCCTACCTTCCATTTTTTTATCAAATTGTTTAGATCAAGGTGTTGGGCCTTTGGGTCCAGCCCAATTAGGCATCTAATAAAACAAGCAAAACCCTAAGAATGCTGCTCATTTTATCACTTCTAGAGAGAGAAGCTATTCTGCAAAGAAGAGAAGAAACAGAGAAGAAGAAACAGAGGAAGAAGAAGAGAAGGAGGCAGTGGATCTCTTACATTTTCACCTTCAGGTTTCAATCTCTTGTTATCTTATATCTAGACTAGCTTAAGTCTGGATGAATCTGGTTTTCTCTGTTTGTATGCCTCAACTTTGGGTTTAAAGTTGAGAAGAATATTTGTATCTGTTTCTTGCTTATAGTGAAATTTGCTGGTTGGCCCCGTGGTTTTTACCCTCCAGGTTGAGAGGGTTTTCCACGTAAATCTGGTGTTGTTTTGTTCTGTGTTTGATCTTCTGTTTTAGACTTGGATAACCTGTGCATTTACCCATCTCACATTGCTAGATTACAGTATAAAAGTAATCTTCATTTCAAAATTCCCAACAAGTGGTATCAGAGCTGTTAGGTTTATTTTGAAGAGTGCTTTTGTAGGTTGAGATGGAAGGCAATAACACAATGATCAGGTTGACAAACAATAACTGGCAGATTTGGAAATCCAAAATGGAGGACATCCTTTATTGTAAGGATCTGTATGAGCCAGTTGAAGGAGATAGTGCAAAGCCAAAAGAGATGGCTGAAGCTGATTGGATAAAACTGAACCGGAAAGCAGTCGGCACAATCAGACAATGGTTTGATGATAGTGTTTATCACCATGTAGCAAGTGAGAAAAGTGCTCATGAGCTATGGAAGAAGCTAGAGTCATTGTATGAGCAGAAAACCGCAGGTAACAAAGCGTTTATGATCCGAAAGTTGGTAAATCTGAAATTTAGAGAAGGCACAGGTGTTGTTGAGCATTTAAACGAGTTCCAGAGCTTGATTAATCAATTATCAGTGATGGAGATGACCTTAGAAGATGAGCTACAAGCCTTATTGCTATTGGGATCATTGCCTGACAGTTGGGAGACATTGGTTGTGACAGTTAGTAATGCAGCTCTGAATGGTGTGCTTACTATGAGTATAGTTACTAGCAGCTTGTTCAATGAGGAGACAAGAAGGAAGTCAACTAATACAAATAGTGCACAGGCCCTAGTCACAGAGAACAGAGGAAGAGCTGAACACCGACAACAATCAAGAGGCCATAGCAAGTCAAGAGGCAGATCAAAATCTAAGGGAAGAGAATGTTATCACTGTGGTAAAGAAGGTCACATGAAGAAAAATTGTAGAGCCTGGAAAAGACTACAGAATGAAGGCAAAAATCAGAAGAAAGATGATGAAAACAGAAATACCACAGCCACAGTAACTGCAGAGGATGTAGTTATTCTTTCTTGTGAAAAGGAACAATATCTACATGTAGAAGATCACCAAGGAGTTGAGTGGATAGTTGATACAGGTGCTTGTTATCATGCTACACCGAATAAAGAGTTCTTCACCACGTACAAGGCTGGAGATCTTGGTATAGTGAAGATGGGTAATACTAGTCACTCAAGCATTGTGGATATTGGTGACATTTATTTGCAGACAGAACAGGGGCATCGGTTAACACTGAAAGATGTGCGGCATATTCCTGATTTGCGTCTAAATTTGATATCAGGTGATGCATTGGACAAAGATGGATTCAAGCATTATCTTGGTGGTGGTGAATGGAAACTCAGTAAAGGATCAATGATTGTAGCAAAAGGGAAGTCGTGGCACTCATTGTACATAACACATGTGAAGGTACTCAAAGATGATCTGAATGCAGTACAAGCTGAAAGCTCTCTAAATCTGTGGCATCAACGCCTTGGCCACATGAGTGAGAAAGGTCTGCGAATTCTGGTGAGGAAGCTGCACATCCCCTCAACCAAAGATGAGGTTCTGGATCTATGCGACTACTGCCCATTTGGTAAGCAACATCGAGTCTCTTTTAGTCAGACATCAGAAAGAAAACATAATGTGTTAGACTTGATTTATTCTGATGTGTGTGGTCCTTTTGAAGTGGAGTCATTGGGTGGCAATCGATATTTTTTAACATTTATTGATGATGCGTCTAGAAAGGTGTGGGTTTATTTTATGAGAACAAAAGACCAGGTATTCAATTACTTTCAAGAGTTCCATGTCATGGTAGAAAGAGAGACAGACAGTAAGCTGAAATGTCTTCGCTCTGATAACGGGGGAGAGTATACCTCCAAGGAATTTAAAGCATACTGTACCAAATATGGTATTCGACATGAGAAGACAGTGCCTGGAACTCCGCAGCACAATGGTGTGGCTGAGAGAATGAATCGCACCATTGTTGAAAAGGTGAGATGCATGCTGAAGATGACAAAGTTGCCAAAACAGTTTTGGGGAGAAGCAGTTCGCACAGCCTGCTATCTCATAAACAGGTCGCCATCTGTTCCTTTGAAATTCGAGATACCAGAAACAGTATGGTCTAAGAAGAATGTTTTATACTCACATCTAAGGGTGTTTAGATGCAAAGCATATGTGCATATTCCAGATCCAAGTTGGATGATAAAGAAACTCCATGTATTTTCCTTGGATATGGAAATGAAGAATTTGGGTACAGGTTATGGGACTCAGAAAAGAAGAGAATTGTCAGGTGCAGAGATGCTGTGTTCTTTGAAGGTCAGACAGGGATAAGTCCAGAAATCAACGAGAATTCAGAGAGGGTTGATGAGTTCATAGAACTCATACCAGTTCCTTCATATGTACAGTCAGCAGTAACAAATGAAGATGAACATGATGAAGAAGTTGTTGAAGAAACCTCTGACATGAATGGTAGTAATGATGATGATATTGTTAATGATGCTTCTATGCAGGGGGAGCAACATCATCAAGTGGAGCCAGAAGAGCCCCAAGTAAGAAGATCAGAAAGAGAGCACAAACCTTCTAAAAGATACCCTTCTTCAGAGTATATCCTGTTGACAGAAGAAGGAGAGCCAGAAAGTTTTCAGGAGGCACAAGCTCATAAAGACAAAGTTAAGTGGCAAGATGCAATGAAAGACGAGATGAAGTCATTGCAAGAAAATGACACATATGAGCTTGTGGAGCTTCCTAAGGGCAAAAAGGCCTTGAGAAATAAATGTGTGTTCAAGCTAAAGAGAGATGAAAATGGAGAACTTATGAAGTACAAAGCCCGACTGGTTGTAAAGGGTTTTGGACAGAAACAGGGCATCGACATTGAGGAAATTTTCTCACCAGTGGTAAAGATGACTTCCATTCGTGCAGTGTTAGGTCTAGTATCAGCCTAGATCTTGAACTTGAACAAATTGATGTAAAAACTGCATTCCTTCATGGTAACCTTGAAGAAGAGATCTATATGGTGCAACCAGAGGGATTTGAAGTGAAAGAAAAAGAAAACATGGTTTGCAAATTGAAGAAGAGTCTATATGGTTTGAAACAAACCCCGAGACAGTGGTACAAGAAATTTGACTCCCTTATGATGAGTCATGGGTACCAGAAAACCAAGGCAGATCCATGTGTTTTCTTCAAAAGATTTCCTAATGGAAAATTTATAATCCTTTTACTTTATGTTGATGATATGTTGATTGCAGGACAGGATGCTCTGTTTATAACTATGTTGAAGAAAGAGATGTCCAAGACATTTGAAATGAAAGACATGGGTCAAGCACGCCAGATATTAGGCATGAAGATTACTCGTGACAGAAAGGCTAAGAGACTTTGGTTGTCACAAGATAAGTACATTGAAAGGGTGCTTGAAAGATTCAACATGCAAGGAGCAAAGAAAGTAAGTTGTCCACTTCCTAGCCATTTGAAATTGAGCAAGAAGTTGTGTCCATCAACATAAAAAGAAAAGGATGAAATGTTAAGTGTGTCATACTCCTCATCTGTAGGGAGTTTGATGTATGCAATGGTTTGCACTAGGCCAGATATAGCTTATGCAGTCGGTGTGGTAAGCAGATTCCTTTCTAATCCAGGAAAACAACATTGGGAAGCAGTGAAATGGATTCTTAGATATCTAAGAGGTACTTCCAATTTGTGTTTGAGTTTTGGAAATGGTGAACATGTGCTAGAAGGTTACAATGATTCTGATATGGCTGGAGATCTGGATCACAGAAAATCCACTTCAGGTTATGTGTTTACTTTTGCAGGAGGAGCCGTGTCATGGCAATCCAAATTGCAGAAATGTGTGGCTTTATCAACCACAGAAGCAGAATACATTGCAGCCACTGAAGCTGGTAAAGAGCTATTGTGGTTGATTAGATTTCTCTTGGAGCTTGGTATGCAACAAGAAGATGCAATTGTTTTCTGTGATAGCCAGAGTGCTATAGATTTGAGCAAGAATGCTACATATCATTCCAGAACTAAGCATATTGATGTGAGATTTCATTGGTTAAGAGATGCAATAGAAAGCCAGCAGATGAAGTTGAAGAAAATCCACACGGATAAGAACCCGTCAGACATGTTTACGAAGATTGTTCCAAAAGACAAGCTCGAGCACTGTTGTCGGCTTGTCGGCATGAATACCAAGTGATGACTTGAAGATCGGTGTACCTCTCTCCATGGTCTGGAGGGGGAGATTGTTGGGCCTTTGGGTCCAGCCCAATTAGGCATCTAATAAAACAAGAAAAACCCTAAGAATGCTGCTCATTCTATCACTTCTAGAGAGAGAAGCTATTCTGCAAAGAAGAGAAGAAACAGAGAAGAAGAAACAGAGGAAGAAAAAGAGAAGGAGGCAGTAGATCTCTTACATTTTCACCTTCAGGTTTCAATCTCTTGTTATCTTATATCTAGACTAGTTTAAGTCTGGATGAATCTGGTTTTCTCTGTTTGTATGCCTCAACTTTGGGTTTAAAGTTGAGAAGAACATTTGTATCTGTTTCTTGCTTATAGTGAAATTTGCTGGTTGGCCCCGTGGTTTTTTACCCTCCAGGTTGAGAGGGTTTTCCACGTAAATCTGGTGTTGTTTTGTTCTGTGTTTGATCTTCTGTTTTAGACTTGGATAACCTGTGCATTTACCCATCTCACATTGCTAGATTACAGTATAAAAGTAATCTTCATTTCAAAATTCCCAACACAAGGGTTTAACTGATGATCTAGCACGTAGATATTTATTTCATTAATTCAAATTCCATAGAGTTATGTCGATGATATGTTTCTATTATTTTGGATTTTTTATTATTGATAGTGAATTAGTTATTTGTAATATAACTCACCTTTTCTTGATAATTTTTTGATAATTAGTTTTAGTCGAGTAAGCTTGCATCGATCCATAATTCTACTCCTTTAGCTATTTTCTACCTAGTTTAATGTATTTTGACTATAAACAAACAACCTATTTGTACTCTATCAGCAAAATTGGCTTGTGTTCAATACATGTCATTTCTCATTTTTAATATTCCACATTCTCATCTTTCTTTCAAAGGTACTGTGCAAATGAAACGCCAGATTCATCAATAATGTATTTCGATTTTCTTAATTTTTCTGGACGACCACACTGGAAGATGCATTGCTATATCATAATGCATACATATATTTGCATCGACCGACTCTCATCTTCGCGTCATGCTTAGTCCTCGTAGCATTGCTCCTTTTCGTTCATCTAATATTCAGCCACCTTAGATAATAAACTAAACCTACAATATGTTCTTCGTTATACATGCTTAAATCTTCTTAGTGAACCATTTCTTGCATATACTTTTATTTTTTTAGGAAATTCTTGATGGAAATACACCACAACGGTAAACAACAAATATGAAGTTTATCCTTCGTATGGAAACACTTTCCCAAACCGTTTAAACCTGTGAGGAAGCTAACAAATAGGTATGCAAAATGAAATCAACACAGCCCTAAAACAGTGAGTAACATACCAAGCAAGAACACACAAAAAACACAGAATTTTAGCGTGAAAAACCCCTCAATGGGTAAAAACCATGGGACACCTAGTACCGCTTAAAATCCACTATCACCAGTAAGAGAGCAATACAAAATTCTTCTATAGACAATACTAGAGGCATACAAATTCATAATACCCTTGGAAACATGCACATCAAGGATATAGAAACAATCAAAGAACAATAAATGAAGAATATCACCAAAAATAACTGTTACTGTTCCGGAAACGAAACCCCGACCTCCAGACCTCAGAATCGGATCTCCACCGTCCATAATGTTGGCCCAGAAGTTGTGAAGTTGCTGTCTAAAAATTAGGACGATCCAACGGTGAAAACTTCGGCTATCATCAAAACACTAAGACTGCTAGAACTTGAAGTTTTTTCCCTCTTTTCTTTCTTGATTTTCTCTCTCTTTCTTTTGCTCTTATTTCTTGCAAAGGAAGTTTTATCCCCTTTTATATTGCTCCCAAATAAGTGAATTAAATGGGGCCCAAAATGGGTCTATTTTCTGGGCTTTTCCTCATGGACTAAGGAAACAAAAAACCCAACAAATCTCCCCCTTTTCCTGACTATGAGGAAGAGTTCGCCATCCCGACGATCGAACAACACACCTTCAACTTTTGCCTTGCCAATGCCTTTGTCAACATATCAGAACCATTATCATCAGTGTGAACTTTATCAAGTTCAAACAACCCATCTTCAAAAGATTATCTAATCCAATGATACCGCACATCAATATGTTTCGTTCTCTTATGAAACATGGAATTCTTAGCAAGGTGTATTACACTTTGATTATCACAAAGAACCACGTAGCGCTGTTGCTTGAAGCCAAGCTCCTACAGAAATCTTTTCAACTACAATAGTTCTTTGCAAGATTCCGTTGCTTCCATATACTCAGCCTCTGTTGTCGATAAGACCACACACTTTTGCAATCTTGATTGCCATGAAACAGCTCCCCCTGCAAATGTCATCAAATATTCAGAAGTGGATTTCATGTTATCCTTATTTCCAGCAATATCAGAATCTGTGTATCCCATAAGCACCGACTTTTCATTTCCAAATGTGATACCCAATTTGGAAGTACCGCACAGATATCTGAGAATCCATTTAACTGCTTCCCAATGCTTCCTACCAGGATTTGACAAAAACCGACTAACAACACCAGCTGCATGAGCTAAATCCAGCCTTGTACACACCATAACATACATCAAGCTACCAACCGCTGAGGCATATGGAACATTATCCATATCTTCAATATCCTCCTTTGAAGTAGGACAATCTTTACTTGTTAGCTTAAAGTTGGTAGTAAGAGGAGAACTAACCACTTTAGCTTTGTCCATGTTGAACCTGCAAAGCACCTTCTCAATGTATCTCTCTTGTGACATGTGCAACTTCTTGGTAACTCTATCTCGAGTAATCCGTACCCCAAGAATCTGTTTCACTGGCCCCGAGTCTTTCATTGCAAAAGACTTGCTCAACTGTTGTTTCAACTTAGCAATTCTTCTTGTATTCTTGTCAACGATAAGCATGTCATCAACATAAAGCAATAAAATGATGAAATCATCATCACCAAACCTATGAAAGAAAACACAATGATCTGAAGTAGTCTTTCGGTAGCCTTTCTCCCCCATAAAAGACTCAAACTTCTTATACCACTGTCTCGGTGCCTGCTTCAGCCCATATAGACTTTTCTGAAGTCTACACACATAGTCTTCTTTACCTTCTACCTGAAACCCTTCAGGCTGCTCCATATAGATTTCTTTATCCAATTCACCGTGAAGGGAAGCAGTCTTGACATCCATCTGCTCAACCTCAAGATCAAGACTGACCGTTAAACCGAGAACCACCCGAATAGAACCCATCTTCACAACTGGAGAGAAAATCTCATCGAAATCAATACCTTTTTTCTGGCTGAATCCTTTGATCACCAATCTAGCTTTGTATCTGGGTTGTGAGGTGAACTAATCAGTCTTCACCTTATAAACTCACTTGTTCTTCAATGCTCTCTTGCCTTTAGGCAACTTCACCAACTCATAAGTATTGTTCTTATACATGAAATCCATCTCATCTTGCATAGCTTCAACCCATTCTTTCTTGTACTCATCTTTATAGCTTATGCATAACACTCAGGCTCACCCTCATCAGTGAGAAGAACATACTCATTTGTAGAATAACGTACAGAAGGATGACGATCTCTCGTAGACCGTCTGAGTGGAATACATGGTGGCATGTATAGAACTGGTAACTCTGGATGAACAACTTCATCTACATCTTGCTCTTGAGCATCAACATCATCAGCACCATGGTCATCAATAGGAACATCATCTTCAACCTGTGTGTCAACATGTTGTAGAGGAACTGGACCCAAATCAATAAGATCATCATTATGTTGAGGAACTATTTCTATCTTCTCAACATCCTTCAAAATCTGATCTTCAATAAACACAACATCCCGACTTCGAACAAGCTTCTTCTGAACTGGATCATAAAACCTGTATCCAAACTCATCATTGCCATAGCCGAGGAACGCGCAAAGCTAAGACTTCACATCAAGCTTTGACCTTTCATCTTTGGGAATATGCACAAATGCCTTGCATCCAAAGACTCGCAAGTGACTGTAAGAAATATCTTTGCCGCTCCAAACCTTGTTAGGAACATCAAACTACAAAGGCACACAAGGGGTTAGATTAATAACATGTACCGCCGTGTTCAACGCTTCACCCCAAAAGGAACGCGGTAACCCTGAATGTGAAAGCAAACATCTGACTCTCTCAACCAATGTTCTGTTCATCCGCTCTACTAAGCCATTCAACTGTGGTGTCTTTGGAGGAGTCTTTTGATGCCGAATACCATGCTCTCTACAGTAAGCATCAAATGGCCTAATGTATTCACCTCCATTGTCTGTCCGAATACACTTGAGCTTTTTTCCAGTCTCTCTCTCAACTGAGGCATGAAACTTCTTAAACACATCTAAAACTTGATCTTTAGACTTCAAAGTATAAAGTCATACCTTCCGGGAGTGATCATCAATGAATGTGACAAAATATGAGAAACCACCAAGTGTTTTTGTCTTCATAGGACCACAAACATCGGAATGAACAAGATCAAGTATGTTCTCTCTTCTGTAGAGAGGATGACTCTTGAAGGAAACTCTGTTTTGTTTACCTGCAAGACAATGAGAACACCTCTTCAATTGGACATCATTTACACTTAATAACACTTTCTTCTTTGACAACAAAGTCATGCCCTTTTCACTCATATGACCAAGTCTCTTATGCCATATCTCAGTCATGTCAGCATTCTCCACAACATTAACAATGCTCTTGGAGATCTTCGGTTGTACCACATACAACTTTGAGCACCTTTTACCTCTTGCCACGATCAAAGAACCACGAGTGAGTTTCCATAAACCATTACCAAAGTAGTTGTTTACCCATCATCATCAAGTAAACCTATAGAAATCAAATTTAATCTCATATCCGGGACATGTTTTACATTTTGTAAAACCAACTCCATCCCAGTATCAAATTTCAAACAGACTTCTCCAATGCCAACAACCTTTGATAGCCCACTATTATCCATCTTGAAATCCCCAAAATCACCTGGAGTGTAAGATGAATAAAAATCTATTCGTGATGTAACATGACACGAAGCTCCACTGTCAATAACCCAACTCGCCTCATTATGTTCAAAGTTCACCAAATTGTCATCACAACAAACAAAGAAATCATTAGTGATAGTATTCACTTCAACCTTGTCACCGCCATCATCATCTTTCCTTTGATTGTTGTTCTGGTTGTTGTAGTTTTTCTTCTTGTTCTCTTTTTTTGCCTGTCTACAGAACTTTATTGTGTGTCCCTTTTTACCACAATAGTAACACTCAACATTAACATATTTCCCTTTACCGGAGCTGCTAGTACCACACTGATTTCCTTTGTTACCCGGACCTCTACTCTAACTTCTCACCCTGATTTTCAAAGACCAAGACATCTGATTATGAAGAGGAACCCTGTGACTTTTTTCTCATCTCTTCATTCATAACACTTCCCTTAGCCAATTCCATGGTGATAATACCATCCGGTGCAGAGTTGGACAAAGATGCCCTAAAAGTCTCCCAACAATCCGTTAATGTACCAAGTAGCCATAGACCTTGAATCTCATCATCAAACTTGATACACATTCCTGAAAGTTGATTCACAATGCCCTGAAATGCATTTAAGTGATCTGTAATAGGAGTGCCATCTTTGTACTGTAACTTAATCAATTGCTTAATGATAGGATCGACTTTATCAATAGAGACGGGGTCTGGCTAATGATGAAGGCTTATGAAAAACGGTTTGATAGAAATCCTGTTAGGGATTAATATCTCTTTCTATTCTACACAAACTTGTGTAAACACTTAAAACAGATTCAAGGCAGAATTGTTTACTTGGGTTTGAAACACAAGATGAAATATGAAAAGATAACAGAAAAGAAGAACACAACAGTTTGTTTATGGATGTTCGGAGAAACTCTCCTACGTCACCCCTTCTTCCAACCACCGGAAGGATTCACTATATGATGAGAATCAAATACAGTTTACACACACTTAGCTCACTATTGAACAGAACACTTTCTGTTCAATTACAAGAAGATGAAGAATATCACTCAGCTAATGGTGTTTTGATTATAGTTTTCTCTCTTGATTCACACACAGTACAATCAGAAAGAAGCTTCACAAAATAAATTCAGTAAGAAAGATGATTGAGTAGTCTCTCTCTACAAAATCAGAATACTTGTTCGTAAGATTGGTTGAGGCTGATAAAATCGCTACATCGTCCGTTGCTCTTAGGATTGATTAAATACAGAGCAGGAGCTAACGGTCAAATCTTCAAGAATGATACGTGGCGCTCTTCAATTGGAAAGCCTCCACTGTACACAGCAGGATCTGAACACAAGGATCGTGGCCGTACCGAACTGGTAGTGCGTCGAATATTCCATCAGGGATGTACCTGCAAAACGGGTAATGTGAGGGAAATTCTCTTACGTGGCATTCCTTGATTGGATGCATATAGTTGTTGTACTAATCTTCACATGAACGTGAAGCAGGAGTAGGGTACAGCTATAGCACATGGGTAGGAGAAATGTTAGATTCAAGCGTACTACTTAAACAGAGCATTAGACGTATTTCAGTTAGACGGATTTGGGAAAATCAGTCTAATGAAATAAGTCAACTCCTTCTATTGAAAAATGTCTATTAGACCGCCTGGTCTAATATAATTAGACTCGCGTCTAATTTACATAACCATTAGACGGGTACGTCTAACTCCACTGAGTTAGACTACACGTCTAATTCCGCTTCTACCTCAGACTAATCTGAAGGAGTTAGACTCACATCTAACTTTCACTAATTAGACAACTCGTCTAATTATTACATAACCATTAGACCGGCACATCTAACTCCACTGAGTTAGACTGCCACGTCTAATTCCGGTTCTACTTCAGACTAATCTGAAGGAGTTAGACTCACGTCTAACTTTCACTAATTAGACAACCCGTCTAATTATTACATAACCATTAGACCGGCACGTCTAACTCCATTGAGTTAGACTGCCACGTCTAATTCCGGTTCTACTTCAGACTAATCTGAAGGAGTTAGACTCACGTCTAACTTTCACTAATTAGACAACCCGTCTAATTATTACATAACTATTAGACCGGCACATCTATCTCCACTAAGTTAGACTGCCACGTCTAATTCCGGTTCTACTTCAGACTAATCTGAAGGAGTTAGACTCACGTCTAACTTTCACTAATTAGACAACCCGTCTAATTATTACATAATCATTAGACCGGCATGTCTAACTCCATTGAGTTAGACTACCACGTTTAATTCCGGTTCTTCTTCAGACTAATCTGAAAGAGTTAGACTCACATCTAACTTTCACTAATTAGACAACCCGTTTAATTATTTACGTCTATTAGACTTACACGTCTAACTCCGATGAGTTAGACTGTACGTCTAATTCTATTAGACTCACGTCTAATTCCGTGTATTCATTAGACTACCCGTCTAATTCTTTACGTCTATTAGACTTACACGTCTAACTCCGATGAGTTAGACTGTACGTCTAATTCTATTAGACTCACGTCTAATTCCGTGTATTTATTAGATCATCCATCTAATTCTTTCTTTACACATCTATTAGACTTACACGTCTAACTCCGATAAGTTAGACTGTACGTCTAATTCTATTAGACTTGCGTCTAATTCCGCGTATTCATTAGACTACCCGTCTAATTCTTTACGTCTATTAGACTTACACGTCTAACTCCGATGAGTTAGACTGTACGTCTAATTCTATTAGACTCATATCTAATTTCGTGTATTCATTAGACCATCCGTCTAATTCTTTACACATCTATTAGACTTACACGTCTAACTCCGATGAGTTAGACTGTACGTCTAATTCTATTAGACTTGCGTCTAATTTCGCGTATTCATTAGACTACCCGTCTAATTCTTTACGTCTATTAGACTTACACGTCTAACTCCGATGAGGTAGACTGTACGTCTAATTCTATTAGACTCACGTCTAATTCATGCATCTATTAGACTGCCCGTCTAACTCCGTTGAGTTAGACTGTGCGTCTAATTCCATTAGACCTGCGTCTAAGTTTATGCGAATGGAGATCAAAATTGGTCTAATGACCCTCATTAGATCCAAGTCTAATAACATGCTGTCTTAATACACCTGTATCAAAACTCATAAATTATTTCATCATCAAAATATCAGTGGGTAAATTATTTCAATACTTAGTTAAAATAATTTGACCCAACAATTTCCCCCTTTTTGATGAAGAAACTGCAAACCTGCATACACATAACAAGACATGCATTCATCCAATAAATAAACAAAAGACAACATGCAAGTAATCATTCAAAAACATCCATGTTAATCACATATGAGTGTTTTCAGAAGAAACACTCAAAACATTGTTCAATGTAACCATGATAAGTTTACCAAAAATATTATGAAAACATTCAAAATAACTACAAAAAGACATTTAATCATTAGTCTTCTTCTTCTTCTTCCTGGTCATAACTTCTGGACGGGATAGACTTCAACCTAAGATGTCTCTAAGACTGCAGTTAGAGGGGAGTTGGAGTCTTCACTTTTTCGTTTCTTAGACTTGAGCGTTTCCACCCTTTGAATATAATCTACCACTTTCTGGTAGTTCAGGATCTTAGAGGGTAGGGAAAACTCTTACCAGGTTCGTTCAGACGATGACAAAGAAAAGAACTAAGAGGACCGTCAAAGCCGAAGATCTTCTTTCTAGCTACAACCATTCTGACAAGATTCCCTAAGAGGAAGCTTGTCCAGTTCACCGGAACACCCCTGGTGATAGCCACCATTATCTGAAAGACCTTCGTACAATACTTGTAGGAGGTTTCTTTAGACAGAAGGGATTTAGAAATGATATCATTTAGAAGAGCATATTCAACTTTCAGAAGGTTTTTCTTTCCATAAATATCTACTTCGGGGGAATCAGAAAAGACTTTTATCATCAAAATCATGAGGTTAGGGTGAGTGGTAGAGAAATCATCAATACCTTCTGTTGGTAGATGGAAAAACTCACAAAAAGATTCTTCTGTGAGCCATACCATCTGGCCCATTACTGCACCAGCAATAACATTATCTTGATAGAAGCTAGCGGTTTGGAAGAATTTGTTGACAAGTTGTTCATGATAGGTTTCATGAGGGGTGAGGAATCTTCTCAGCCCTGAAGCTTTTAGAGAATCGAACATCCTTTGCATGCCCGGAGATTCAAGAGTGGAAACGGAATGAAAGTCCACTTGAATCGATTTTGGTCGGAAAGGCAGCATTTTGATTTGATGAACAAGGGTTTGAGAGACACATGATTCGATTTCTAAAGAGAGAAAGAAGGATTTCAAGGATCTTCTATCTTTTAGAGTGAATGAACCTATTAATATCGGGGTTTTAATCATGAAGAAGAATACTAATGATTGCTCCTACCGTCAAGAATTTAAAAAGACAGTTCCCAATAAACATCATTTAATGTTAACATGAAATAGAACGTCTAATGCTAAGTGTACAAGAAAAAGATGTCAGAAATATTAGTCATTTCTTGCATATTGAGAGACACGTGTCTTCAATTCTTTTGAGGAATGACTGATTTATTTTTCGGCGGGAAAGAGAACTTAAACAGACATCATTAAAGGACAGCTGTCCTAAATGCCAGAAGACGAAGAGTCTAATTACACCAGTAGTTAGACGTTTTATTTTCCTTTTCACATTTTCAACTTTTTTTTGAAAATCAATCTATTAGACGTGTACGTCTAATTATGCTATAACAACACGTGAGACACGCGTGTCTGATTAGAAGTGAGCATCATCTTGCTCATGACGTAAAAATGTCTAACGTCTATTAGACGTGTCCATCTAATAGATGCATCCGTCTAACCAAGCAGGTTAAAATAACCAAGACAATGATTTCATATAAAGATGAAACTACTAAGGGAGATGTTTGTCTAAGTGGCTATGTTTCTCAAACTCTAAATCCTTATGACAAGTTAAGACCTCCGTCTTTCATATCTATTTAGTTTCGTTTTGAGCAATACGTTCCCCCTCAATTTATGCACATAATTACGTCAATCAAGGTCAACAAGACCTAGCATGTTTCTAAAATGAGAAAACTTAGCTTCCGACAGGGGTTTCGTGAAAATGTCTGCAGTTTGTTGATCTGTAGGAACATGTTCAAGACGGATTTTCTTCTGATTGACGTGTTCTCGGATGAAATGATGCCTTATTTCAATATGCTTTGTCCGAGAATGCAGAACAGGATTGTAGGATATTGCGATGACACTTGTGTTGTCGCAGAAAATTGGAGATTCATCAGCCTCAATCCCATAGTCTCTGAGCTGTTGTTGAATCCACAAAACTTGAGAGCAACAACTACCAGCTGCAAGATACTCTACTTCAGCTGTAGAAGTTGCCACAGAAGTCTGCTTCTTGCTGAACCATGTGATTAGACGATCTCCAAGGAACTGACAAGTTCCACTAGTGCTTTTTCTATCAATTTTGCATCCTGCATAATCTGCATCTGAGAAATTAATTAAATTGAAACTGGAATCCTTGGGATACCACAGTCCCACATTTTGAGTTCTCGTCAAATATTTAAGAATACGTTTAGCAGCAGTAAAATGAGAGAGTTTAGGATCAGCCTGAAATCTGCCACAGACACCAACAGCAAATTGAATGTGTGGCCTACTAGCTGTTACATATAGCAAGGAACCGATGAGTCCTCTATATGCTGTAACATCTACACTTTGGCCACCTTCATCCTTGTCCAATTTAGCTGAAGAGCTCATTGGAGTAGCTGCTGCAAAACAGTTCTCCAAACCAAATTTCTTTAGCAATTCTTTGGTGTATTTGGCCTGGTTGATGAGAGTTCCGTTTTCTAGCTGACGGATTTAAAGCCCAAGGAAGAATGTAAGTTCTCCCATCATGCTCATTTCAAACCTATCCTGCATCAACTTGGCAAATTTCTCACACAGTTTGGGGTTAGTTGACCCAAAGATAATGTCATCAACATATATCTGAACAAGTAATATATGAGAATCTTTAGCAAATCTAAACAGGGTTGTATCCACTATTTCAACAACAAAATCATGATCAAATAAGAAATTGGTTAAGGTGTCATACCAAGCTCTAGGAGCTTGTTTTAGACCATACAATTCTTTATTAAGCCTATAAACATGATTAGGTAAAACATGAGCTACGAAACCAGGGGGTTGCTCAACATATACTTCTTCATTTAATTTTCCATTTAAAAATGCACTTTTCACATCCATTTGAAAAACTTTAAAGTTCTTAAATGATGCATATGCTAGGAAGATTATGATTGCCTCTAATCTTGCAATCGGTGCAAAAGACTCATCAAAATCAATACCTTCCTCTTGTCTGTATCCTTGAGCAACTAAACGATCTTTGTTATTAATGACTAGGCCATCTTCACTAAGCTTGTTTCTAAAAACCCATCTTGTTCCTATAACTGACTTATCAGTTGGTCTAGGAGTAAGATACTATACTTTATTTCTATCAAATTAGTTTAACTCCTCTTGCATAGTATTGATCCAATCTGGATCAACTATAGCTTCACCAATTTTCTTTGGTTCAATTTGAGAAATAAATGCAGAATTGGCCATTTTATCCATCAACTGATGTCTTGTCCTTCGAGGAGAAAAAGGGTTACCAATTATCAGTTATGGTGGATGATTTCTGTTCCATCTGAAGTTGGAACCAAGGGGATTGGTCATCTGAACCGGTGACACTGCGACATCCAAACTCTCAACATCTTGTTGAACAAGAGTTTGTACATCTGATTAAGCTTCAACCGGATCAGCCACAGGATCAGATAGAGCCATCCTCTTGTCCAAGGTTTCTTCTTCTTCACTTACAGACTCAAGACTAGCCGCTTGTAGTCTGTCAGCAAGATCAATGAGTTCTTTGGATTTGCTCTCAATAGGCTCATCAAAAATTACATGAAGGGATTCTTCAACAATCTGTGTTCTTTTGTTGTATACTCTATAAGCCTTGCTTACTGATGAGTATCCCAACATGAATCCTTCATCTGCTTTAGCGTCAAAAGCAGTCAAATAAATTTTTCCATTGTTATGGATAAAACATTTACACCCAAAAATCTTAAAGTAAGAAACTGTGGGAATTCTCCCATAATACAGTTCATAGGGAGTTTTATCAAAACATTTGTTGATTATTGACCGGTTTTGAGTATAACAAGCAGTACTAATGGCTTCCGCCCAGAACCTTTGAGGAACATCTGATTCAGCAAGCATAGATCTCGCTGCTTCCTTCAAAGTTCTCACTCTTCTTTCAGCAATGCCGTTTTGCTTTGGAGTTCTGGCACTAGACAACTCGTGCCTAATCCCAGTCTCCTCAAGATAAGATGATAGATATCTGTTAGTAAATTCAGTTCCCTGATCACTTCTGATACATGTGATATTTAGAGATTTTTGATTCTGAATTCCTCTAAATATCCTAATCAAATTTTCAGCAGTTTTATCTTTTGATGGTAAAAATGCAACCCATGTAAAACGTGAAAAGTCATCAATAACAATTAAGGCAAATCTCATTCCTCCTACATTTTTTACAAGAATTGGACCAAAAAGATCCATATGTAAAACTTCTAGGATACAGTTGGATTGTGATTTCCCTTTAATTTTGAACGATGATCTGCCCTGTTTGCCTAACTGGCAAGCAGTGCAAATCTTGTCCTTTGAGAACTGAAGGTTGGGTAAACCAATAACTAAATTTTTTGAACAAATGTTGTTGATGATTTTAAAATTCAAGTGGTTCAAATGTTTATGCCATAACCATTTCTGGTTATTTTTCGCAATCATGCACATAGGATCAGATGTTTCTTTTTGCCAATTAATTTTATATGAGTTTCCTACTCTACTTCCAGTTAATAAGATGTTTCCATCTTGGTCTTTAACTAAACATGCATGAGTTTGAAAATCTACTGACAGACCATTATCACATAGTTGACTGATACTGATTAAATTATAACACAAGTTGTCAACTAGCAGCACATCATTAATGGTTAGGTTACCATGGATAATCTTACCCTTACCCATGGTCTTACCCTTCTTATTGTCACCAAATGTGATCTTAGGTCCAGAGCAGTCTAATATATCAGTAAGAAGTCGTCTGTTTCCAGTCATATGCCTAGAACATCTGCTATCAAGATACCATACAGATTCCTCTAGTCCTTCATTTATTTGTACCTACATAAATAGATATTTACAATCTTTTGGTACCCACCTTTAATTAGGTCCTCGATCAATCAGTACCTTAGGAATCCATATTTGAGTTATTCTGATGGATTTCTCATTTTGTGTTGTGATTAATGCATAAGTTTTTGACTTAGTAGATGACTTCCTGCTAGCCACTGATCCTTTAGCTTTTAAAGAAGATTTTCTTTTAAAACTCTTTGACATTGAGTCAGGTTTTAGGTTACCAGACTTATTAGCCTTTTCAAGCTTATTCTTAAGCCAGCTAACGGTTGGTGGAACATAAACTATTTCATTTTTAAAAGCCACTTCTTCATGAATAGGATCAGATTCAATGTCAGTCATACTTCCTTTGACAAAACTTATTTGCTTAAGTTTGTCATTTGCCTTTGACTTTTTGCAGGACGGGTTAGGATCATTGCTATCAAATCCCAATCCGGATCTAGATCCAGTAGGTTTCAACATGCTAATCTGATATCTGACAGCATCACCAGACCTTGCCCATGCACTAACCATGTAGTTCAGTCTCTTGTTTTCAAATGAAAGAGTTTGAATCTGTTCCTTGAGCATCTCATTCTCAGATGAGATCTCTGTTAAGTTTTCATCAAAAACATTTGATTCGGGTTCTTGCTTTGAAAAGGGAACAGTTGATTCATATTTAACTTTCATTTCATAAAAAGAGTCAACTAACTTTTTGTACTCAATAGCCATTTCATTGAGTGCATTAGTTAACTCCTCGTTTGTAAATTCTGGTGCAGAGATATCATTTACCTTAGATTGGTCATCTGCCATCGGGCATGTTACAGCTTCATTCTCTTTTTCGGTGGGAGACTCCTCAGTATCACTGTCAGCCCATCTGGATTTGTTCTGACTACAAATGAATGCGTTCTAGTTGTTCTTTGCTTGAGGGCTCACTCCATGGATCTGGCTGAGCTTATTCCATATTTCTTTTGCATTGGAACAAGACTTAATCTCACAGAACATCTTCATGTTGAGAGACTGGAACAGAATGTTCTTAGCAACATTATCCAGGTTGTTGGTCACTTTATCTTCAGTGGTCCACTCACTTCTTGGCTTTGAGATCTTTATGGGAC
Organism: Impatiens glandulifera; assembly: GCF_907164915.1. Lineage (NCBI taxonomy): Eukaryota > Viridiplantae > Streptophyta > Magnoliopsida > Ericales > Balsaminaceae > Impatiens > Impatiens glandulifera. The sequence continues at coordinate 82,519 of NW_025919074.1, forward strand.
CATCGGTGATGACACTCCACATATCATAGTCAATAGCAGTCAAGTGAGCTTGCATTTTTACCATCCACACATCATAGTTGTCCTTTGACAAAAGAGGGATTTCATTGATGCAAGACAAGCTTTGGGAACTTGATGCTTGAGAATAGAAACAAGGCTCTGATATCAATTGATAGGATCGACTTTATCAATAGAGACGGGGTCTGGCTAATGATGAAGGCTTATGAAAAACGGTTTGATAGAAATCCTGTTAGGGATTAATATCTCTTTCTATTCTACGCAAACTTGTGTAAACACTTGAAACAGATGCAAGGCGGAATTGTTTACTTGGGTTTGAAGCACAAGATAAATATGAAAAGATGACAGAAAAGAAGAACACAACAGTTTGTTCATGGATGTTCAGAGAAACTCTCATACGTCACCCCTTCTTCCAACCACCGGAAGGATTCACTATATGATGAGAATCAAATATAGTTTACACACACACTTAGCTCACTATTGAACAGAACACTTTCTGTTCAATTACAAGAAGATGAAGAATATCACTCAGCTAATGGTGTTTTGATTCTAGCTTTCTCTCTCGATTCACACACAGTACAATCAGAAAGAAGCTTCACAAAATAAATTCAGTAAGCAAGATGATTGAGTAGTCTCTCTCTGCAAAATCAGAATACTTGTTCGTAAGATTGGTTGAGGCTGATAAAATCGCTACATCGTCTGTTGCTCTTTAGATTGATTAAATACTGAGCAGGAGCTAACGGTCGAATCTTTAAGAATGATACGTGGCGCTCTTCAATTGGAAAGCCTCCATTGTACACAGTAGGATCTGAGCACAAGGATCGCGGCTGTACCGAACTGGTAGTGCGCCGAATATTCCATCAGGGATGTACCTGCAAAACGGGTAATGTGAGGGAAATTCTCTTACGTGGCATTCCTTGATTGGATGCATATAGCTGTTGTACTAATCTTCACATGAACGTGGAGCAGGAGTAGGGTACAGCTATAGCACGTGGGTAGGAGAAATGCTAGATTCAAGCGTACTACTTAAACAGAGCATCAGACGTATTTCAGTTAGACGGATTTGGGAAAATCAGTCTAATGAAATAAGTCAACTCATTCTAATGAAAAACGTCTATTAGACCGCCTGGTCTAATATAATTAGACTCGCGTCTAATTTACATAACCATTAGACGGGTACGTCTAACTCCACTGAGTTAGACTACACGTCTAATTCCGGTTCTACCTCAGACTAATCTGAATGAGTTATACTCACGTCTTACTTTCACTAATTAGACAACCCGTCTAATTCTGGTTGTACTTAAGACTAATCTGAAGGAGTTAGACTCACGTCTAACTTTCACTAATTAGACAACCCGTCTAATTATTACATAACCATTAGACCGGCACGTCTAACTCCACTGAGTTAGACTGCCACGTCTAATTCCGGTTCTACTTCAGACTAATCTGAAGGAGTTAGACTCACGTCTAACTTTCACTAATTTGACAACCTGTCTAATTATTACATAACCATTAGACCGGCACGTCTAACTCCATTGAGTTAGACTGCCACGTCTAATTCCGGTTCTACTTCAGACTAATCTGAAGGAGTTAGACTCACGTCTAACTTTCACTAATTAGACAACCCGTCTAATTATTACATAACCATTAGACCGGCACGTCTAACTCCACTGAGTTAGACTGCCACGTCTAATTCCGGTTCTACTTCAGACTAATCTGAAGGAGTTAGACTCACATCTAACTTTCACTAATTAGACAACCCGTCTAATTCTTTACGTCTATTAGACTTACACGTCTAACTCCGATGAGTTAGACTGTACGTCTAATTCTATTAGACTCACGTCTAATTCCGTGTATTCATTAGACTACCCGTCTAATTCTTACGTCTATTAGACTTACACGTCTAACTCCGATGAGTTAGACTGTACGTCTAATTCTATTAGACTCATGTCTAATTCCGTGTATTCATTAGACCATCTGTCTAATTCTTTACACATCTATTAGACTTACACGTCTAACTCCGATGAGTTAGACTGTACGATTAATTCTATTAGACTTGCGTCTAATTCCGTGTATTCATTAGACTACCCGTCTAATTCTTTACGTCTATTAGACTTACACGTCTAACTCTGATGAGTTAGACTGTACGTCTAATTCTATTAGACTCACGTCTAATTCCGTTTATTCATTAGACCATCCGTCTAATTCTTTACACATCTATTAGACTTACACGTCTAACTCCGATGAGTTAGACTGTACGTCTAATTCTATTAGACTTGCGTCTAATTCCGCGTATTCATTAGACTACCCGTCTAATTCTTTACGTCTATTAGACTTACACGTCTAACTCCGATGAGTTAGACTGTACGTCTAATTCTATTAGACTCACGTCTAATTCATGTGTCTATTAGACTGCCCGTCTAACTCCGCTGAGTTAGACTGTGCGTCTAATTCCATTAGACCTGCGTCTAACTTTATGCGAATGGAGATCAAAATCGGTCTAATGACCCTCATTAGATCCAAGTCTAATAACATGTTGTCTTAATACACCTATATAAAAACTCATAAATTATTTCATCATCAAAATATCAGTGGGTAAATTATTTCAACACTTAGTTAAAATAATTTGACCCAACACTTAATCAAGAACAATTTATTGTTCCCAGTCTTCCGAGCATACAACTATTCAAGCTTGTTCCACAAAGTACGAGCATGTGTCTCCCCAATAATATGATTCAGCACGTTATCCTCCACCCATTGCCGAATATATCCACAAACCTATCTAGGCAAAATAGTCCATTCTGATCAGTTTTATTCTCAGGTTTATTGGTAGCAAAAACAGGTAAGTAATAATCTTTCACATATATGAGATCTTCCATTTTTGCCTTCCAAACATGAAAATTAGAACCATTCAAATTAATCATCCTACTTGTATTAGTTCCCATCGATCAAAAAGTTCAATTCATAAATAAGCAACCAAGGCTCTGATACCACTTTGATGGAAATGCACCACAACGGTAAACAACAAATGCGGAATTTATCCTTTGTTTGGCAACACTTTCCCAAACCGTTTAAACCTGTGAGAAAGCTAACAAATAGGTATGAAAAATACAATCAACACAGCCCTAAAACAATGAGTAACATACCAAGCAAACACACACAAACAACACAGAATTTTAGCGTGGAAAACCCCTCAATGGGTAAAAATCACGGGACACCTAGTGCCGCTTAAAATCCACTATCACCAGCAAGAGAGCAATACAAAAGTTTTCTCTAGACAATACTAGAGGCATACAAATTCATAATACCCTTGGAAACATGCACATCAAGGATATAGAAACAATCAAAGAACAAGAAAGGAAGAATATCACCAAAAATAACTACTACTGTTCCAGAAACGAAACTCCGACCTCCAGACCTTAGAATCCGATCTCCACCGTCCAGAATGTTGGCCCAGCAGTTGTGAAGCTGTTGTCCAAAAATTAGGACGATCCAACGATGCAAACTCCGGCGATCATCAAAACACTAAGACTGCTGGAACTTGAAGTTTTTTCCCTCATTTCTTTCTTGATTTTCTCTCTCTTTCTTTTGTTTTTATTTCTTGCAAAGGAAGTTTTCTCCCCTTTTATATTGCTCCCAAATAAGTGAATTAAGTGGGGCCCAAAATGGGACTATTTGCTGGGCTTTTCGTCGTGACTAAGGAAACAAAAAAACCCAACAATTCTGTCCTTATACGACAGAACACACAGAATAATTATCCTTCTTGTCTTTTATTGGTCAAACGCTATGGAATATATCAACTGCTGAAGTGAGAATTTGTTTAGTAGTTTTTCAGTAGGTTTATTCTATTTGTTTCTTTACTGGAACAAAAGTGGATAATGGTTGTTCTTCTTATTGTTCCTATATATATGCTACAGAGTGGTAAGACTAATTTATCATTTTCTCGATTGGGTGTGATTTTGTGCCTTGTCAATCATTTTTAGCTAGAAAGATGATTGCATAAATGATTTATGATTCATACGTTATTAATTGTTTCAATAACGTAATTTTTTCTGCTATATGATTATTTATAGGAATTTGAAATTGTTTATGAGTTTCCGTCATTCTATTTCCTTGGCTTATTAAATCAATTTTATGGTTGATATCTTTTCCATATTTTATCCTCGTGGAATCCAATGTTGTCTCTTGCATGCGACATCTTAAGAAAATTCTATGAAGCATTTGTACTGTATTCTTTTGGGAGCTACTTGATTGCATGTCTCGGTGAGTGTTATGATATCACACTTCGGTTTTTCTTCTAATAAGCATTGAACTCTGGTTCTTTAATTTGATTGCATGTATTAGGAAAGAGAGCATTGCCAAATATTACCATCTTCTTGCATTTAATAAAGGGATTTGTCATTGCTTTCAATTGTGTGTGATCATTCTAAACCGTAAAGATGGAATTTAGTCCTTAAATGAAAACTGGACACTGTTGATGATAGGCTTTGTTTGTTCAAATTCTTGGTAAGACTGTTTATGTTTACACATTGGTTCACGGGCCATGTCTACATGCTTATTACATGAAAGAAATATACATTCATGTTTTGATCTTTTCCTCGAAATCTCAATTGATGATTATTGTAATTGTATTGAATTTTATTTGTCAAGCGGATACAGTCATTCATGTTTTTGTTTCAGTGTGTAATTTGAAATATGCTGCAGGAACTAAATGAATCGAGAATGAACTTCCTACTAGAATTCAAGAACTGAAGCAGGTATGAGTTGTTTTCATTTTGTTCTTTCTTAGTGTTATTGATAAAACAGTTTGATTGATTCTATAATCTCGGAAACTCTTGTCTTAAAAATCTCGAGGTTTAGAAATTTCAATCTCGGTTTACGGGTTAGAAATCTTTTTCAAATAAAATAATATTTTAAAAGATTTTAAACAAATCCTGACAACCTTGAAATTAATTATAAAAATAATTAATTTGAGTTCAAGTTTAAATAATATTTAGATTTTCATAATAAAATTAAAATTTGATCTTTGGAAATTTGTGTTTAAATTAATGAAAAATAATTAACTTAAAAGATTTTATTTGAAACAGAGTGGCTAACTAATTTTTAGTTTTTTTTTAATTAATAAAAATGTATACGTATACAAACATATTTTTTTCAAAGTTTGGTGTTACTCGTAATAGGGCTTTCGCGCTTCATCCTTTGTACCCGTTTTAAAAATGGTATTTACTTTATAAATTTTTTGCTTTTGAAAATTGATTGTATAACGTTTTATTCTAACCAATTATTCTTCTGGTCCTAGACATGCACATATTTTTGTGAATTTAAAATTGTAACAACAATATTTAAATGTCGGTAATTGTTGCTAATGATGATGAGTAAGGAGGAATATACTTGAAGAACATTAGTAGTTAAAGGTATTAGGGTTTAAACACAAATCTCAAACAAGTCCTTATCAAAATATTTTTGTGGGAAATATCCCAAAAGTATTTTGAAATCATTTGATATTTTTTGGGGGATTTTTAGAAAATGGTTTGAAGTCCCAAAATTACAAAAATAATTTTGAAAAATAAAAGTGCAACCAAACAGACCCTAGGACCAGTGTCCTTAGTCTTGAGTGTGTTTTTATCGGTCGAAGTTAAAGCCCTTAGTCCTAGGCCAGGAGTCCCTCGGTCGGGGTCAAGATTCTCAGTCGGGTGTTAAAGCCTCCCGGTCCTGAGGCTAAAATCTCCAGTCGGACCTCTCGGTCCTATGTACGAAAAAACCTAGGTCGGACCTCTCGGTCTTGGTCGAACCTTCCAGTCCTCAAAATCATCAAAATTACAGGTTTTTAAATTTTGATTGAGGCTTGAATTCTTTGATCCAATGTCTTAGGTAACTTCACAAAGCTCCCAAGAACATCATGAACATCATCCCAATGTATCATTCGACCTGTGTGATTTTCAGTTTATTCAAAACAGTTTGTAGGCCAAAAATCAAGTTTTTGGTTTTAGAGTTTAATGAAGTGTAATGAGTTTGCCAATATCTTTCTTATACTTCATATGATTGATTGGTATCAAAACAAGAACACTAGATGGTTTCTCATACATATCAAAAAGAGCTTTCATCAGGTGGTCTTCTCATTTTCTACGTTGTGAGCAAAAGTCTTGGCTAGCGTCAATCGGACAATTCTCAAAACCTGTTTATCAAAGAGTTTTCATTCAGCTTTATCCATCTTCTCTAGTTTCTCACTCAAAAGAACATGAAACCTTTTTTCATAGAGATAATTCTCAATTTGCATCCTCTAGAATACATAATATGTTCCATCAAATCTTTCAATCCCGTGTCCTTTACTATTCTTGCTTGCCATCGTTTTCAATGATCTGATCTAGTCTAACATCGCTCTAATACCATTTGTTATAATTTGGATCCCCAAATCTGACCTACTTGAAACGATATGTAAAAATGTATGAAAAGAATAACATAAGATAACACATATTTATAGTGGTTCTCTCAAATGAGTTATGTCCACTTCAGCCGCCACCGTATTTTAATATGAAGAAGAAGAAATATAGAGTGTTTTGCCACACATTTTATCTCTAGAATTATGTATTTCCATGTAAACCTTTAACAATAACATTTTTATAGGGTAAACATTCAAGTAATAAATTTAAATAACTCATGGTCAGGCTCAACCCAAACTAGGGGTGAGCAAACGGGTAAACCCAACCCGTATTACCTAACTCATATTCAACCCAAATTAAATTTACCCAACTCATAACCCAACCCATATTATTTACTAATATGGGTTGGGTAACCCAAATTATTATTATTTTTTATTTTTCATTTAACATGTATTTGACTCATTTAACACATTTTAATCTATTTAACACGTTTTGACATTTTAACACGTTTACCACATTTTTCACGTTTTTGGCACGTTTAACACGTTTTTGACACGTTTTTTTACGTTTTTGACACGTTTAATACGTTTTTCACACATCTAACACGTTTAACACGTTTTTGACACGTTTAACATATTTTTGACACGTTTAACACGTTTTTGGCACGTTTAACACATTTTGACACGTTTTCATGTTTTTGGTATGTTTAACATGATTAACACGTTTTGACACGTTTTTCATGATGATGACACATTTAACATATTTTGACATATTTTCACGTTTTTAGCACGTTTAACACGTTTTGACACGTTTCACATGTTTTTCACGTTTTTCATATTCTTGACACGTTTAACACGTTTTTAACACTTTTAACACATTTTGGGCACTTTTAACACATTTTGACATGTTTTTCATGTTTTTAGCACGTTTAACATGTTTTTCATATTTTAGACATATTTAACATGTTTTTAACATTTATAACACATTTTCACACGTTTTTCACGTTTTGGCACGTTTAACACGTTTTGACACATTTAATACGTTTTTGGCACGTTTTGACACGTTTAACACATTTAACATGTTTTTCATATTTTTGGCACGTTTAATACATTTTTTACACATTTAATGTGCCAAACGTGAAAAATGTATTAAATGTGCCAAAAACGTGAAAACGTGTTAAATGTGCCAAAAACGTGTTAAACATGTCAAAAATGTGTTAAATGTGCCAAAAACATATTAAAACTTGTCAAAACGTGTTAACATGCAAAAACCATGTTAAATATGTCAAAAATATGTTTAATGTGCAAACACGTGTTAAATGTGTTAAAATGTCAAAAACGTGTTAAACATGCCAAAAATATATTAAACGTGCAAAAAATGTGAAAACGTGCAAAAATGTGAAAAATGTGTTAAATGTACCAAAACATGTTAAATGTGCTAAAAATATGTTAAATGAGCCAAAAACGTGTTAAACGTGTTCAACATGTCAAAAACGTGTTAAACGTGCCAAAAATGGAAAAACGTGTTAACATGTGAAAAACGTGTCAAATATGTCAAAAACGTGTTAATAATGCCAAAAACATGAAAAACATGTTAAACGTGTGAAAACGTGTTAAACGTGTGAAAAACATGTTAAACGTGTGAAAAACGTGTTAAACATATCAAAAATGTGTTAAACGTGTTAAAATCTCAAAAATGTATTAAACGTGCCAAAAATGTGAAAACTGTGTTAACGTGCCAAAAACGTGAAAACCGTGTTAAACTTATCAAAAACATGTTAAATATGTCAAAAACGTTTTAAATGTGCCAAAACGTGAAAAACGTGTTAAACTTGTCAAAAATGTATTAAACATGTCAAAAACATGTTAAACGTGACAAAAACGTGAAAACGTGTGATTAGTGTGAAAAACGTGTTAAACATGTCAAAAACGTGTTAAACGTGCCAAAAACGTGTTAAACGTGTCAAAAACGTGAAAACATGCCAAAAACGTAAAACGTGTTAAACAAGTGAAAAATGTGTTATAAGTGTGACAACGTCTTAAAAATATTAAAAACGTGTGAAAAACGTGTTCGACTTAAAGTTGGAAGATGGTTAGTTTATATTGGATTAATAATAGAGAATTAAATTAAATTTATATAATTTGGGTAATTTGGGTAACCGTAACCCAACCCAAATTAAATCCAACCCATACTCAACCCAACCCAAATTAACCAACCCGAATTAATATTTTGGGTTTGGGTTAGGGTTGGGTTTGGGTAAACTCAAATTATGCTCACCCCTAACCCAAACTCAAACCCTATAAACTCCAATTAACTTTTTAGAGTTTATTAGAAGTGTAGACTACATAACTCAACCATACTTATACCTAGTAGTGAAGCTACATATGAGACAAAGGTAGACTATAACCCAGGATAAATGTGTTAAAACTTCATATATATATATATATATATATATATATATATATATCTTTATCTTTATTCTTATCCTTATCCTTATCCTTATCCTTATCCCTATCCCTATCCCTATCCCTATCCTTATCCCTATCCCTATCCCTATCCCTATCCCTATCCCTATCCCTATCCCTATCCCTATCCCTATCCCTATCCCTATCCCTATCCCTATCCCTATCCCTATCCCTATCCCTATCCCAGTGACTTTGATAGTCAATTCAATAACAAAGTAAAAATTTTCCATTTTTATGCCTTTGAAATTTTAGTTATAAATTAAAGTGTTGAGATGCTAAATATTTAATGCTTCCCAAATAAATAGAAAAAACTAATCCTCTTGTAAATATTAAATTATTTTGATTGTCACTTAATCTAAGACATAATTTTATTTGAGGTTCATTTTAACAAAGAGATGTTTAAATTTTCTTTTCAACTGGAGGCATATTAAAATAACAATTTCACCATTTTAAGAAATAATACTGGAATAACCATTTATCATAATTTTGCAAAAAATTAAGGTTAGAAGAGGAAGCATTAGTTTTAAATCTAAATAACGATATGTTATTTCAAAGTTTTAAAGACAAAACCAACAACTCAAATATAATAGTAAATATATTACCTCGTAATCATAATTATCATAAAAAAAAAAAGTATATAATAATATTAAGCTAACGAAAAATAGAATTAGAACATATATGATAATATGATAATAGTAGACCAAAATAATAATACATAAATATTTATATCAATGTCGAATATCGAGTAGTAAACAAACATCACTAGAATGATTACTAGAATGATTAGTAAACTAAACATAATAAGTAAATTTAAACAGTAATAAATTAAAAAATATTCAATAAATATTTATGCAGTTTATTTTAAATTAGTTTTAAATTATTTTAAAAATTCATAAAATAATATAAATTTAAACAGTTATGTTGATTTGGTTATATTATTTAAACAAAATTTAAATTGATTATAAAATAAATATTCGACCCTATAATAATTAATCGAATATAGCAAGCCATTTATTTGGAAATTAGTGTATTATTTATTCTTCTAAAACGCTTTATAGGCATTAATATCTTATAATAGTTTTCTCAAGTGTCTACTCACTTGTTAATAAGTTTTTGGTAAAGATTTTGTGTTTTGTTCTTATCTTCATGTTTTGTGTATTTTTCTATATTTTCACCATACTAGGCTGAAATTCAATAACTAGATTTTCAATTTTTTTATATAGTTAGCCTTCATTTATTTAAAACATAAAGAATTTAACTTTTCATATTTTCTTAACTTAATTTCTCTTCAACTATATAATTTTAAATACATAAATTTACTATTTAAATCGAGTATTCTCATCACTTTTTAAATTTCGTATATTTATTTTATTTTAGTAGAAGTATTCGTGAATCGATTCAATTAATATGTTCATTTATTACTCGTAATAATGCAATACCTATATATAATGTTTATAATCTTGACAAAAAAAAATCATGAATTCGCCTTTGTCTATTCCCAAATTTTGTCGCATTCAGTCCCGATGATTTCTACATATTCAATCCATCAGATGGAAAGACAAGTCACTATCAATAAATTAGTGTGTTGTCTTTTACATTACATATTTTCTATATAATTTATTAATTAATATCACATGATAAATATACTTGACATATCTAATTTATTAAAATATTATTGTTTTATATTTTGTAGAGTTAGTCTAACTTATAAAACAATGTCATTATCGGGTTATGTTGCTCATAAGTTAAGTAAGAATAAACCGGAAAATGGATCTGATATTGGTTGGGAGTATGGAATTGATGTTGATAGCAATTCTAAGAAAGTAAAATGCAAATTTTGCCCTAAAATATTCTCGGGTGGAAAATATTGTTTCAAACATCATTTAGCTTGTACACACAAAGATGTTGAGCCTTGTATTAGTGTTCCTGATGATGTGAAATTAAAGATTAGAGATTTTTTATCGAAAAATGATGAGGCAAAACAAAGAAAAAGACAAAAAGATATTTATGAGAATGAAGATGATAAAGGAGAGGATATGCAAATTGTTTCAAAATATTTTGACAAAGGTGCAAGACAATCTTTTATAAAGAGATCAAATGTACAAAAAACAGTGAGTGAAATATTTAAGAAAGATTTAAGAAAAAATGCTTGTTAAATGATCTCTCGTTTTCTCTATACTAGTGCCATTCCTTTTTATGTTGTGAAAAATCCTTATTTTGAAAAAGCACTTGAGATGGTTGCTAGACATGGTCTAGGATTTAAGCCACCTACTTATCATGAAGTACGAGTGAAATATCTAAAGAAAGAGGTGGAACTAACACACGAGTTGCTGAGAGATTTTAAGATAGAATGGAGAAAACAGGTTGCTCAATTATGTCAAATGGTTGGACTGATAATAAAAGACATTCCATATGTAATATTTTGGTTAACAGTCCTAAAGGAACGATTTTTTAACTTCCATTGATACTTCCGACATTTTTAAGACATTGGATAAGATATTTCAAATGTTAGATGCAATTTGTAGAAGAAGTTGGAGAAGAGAATGTTGTTCAAATAGTTAGGGACTATGATGCTAATTACAAATTAGCTAGTGAATTGTTGATGGAAAAAAGAAAAATGTTATATTGGACTCCTTGTGCTTCTCATTGTATTGATCTCATATTAGAAGATTTTGAGAAAAAGATACATGTCCATACCTTGACAATTGAGAATGCCAAAAGCATAACAAGGTATATATACTCTAGAACTCTACTTATATCTATGTTACGACATTTTACTACTGGAAGAAACCTAATTAGACCAGCAAAGACAAGATTTGCCACCTCATATCTCATGTTAGGGAGTTTTATTAACTTAAAAGTTCCATTAATGACTATGTTTAGTTCAAGAAATTGGAGATCAAGTTCATTCTCGAGTATGGTTGATCGAAATAAAATTGAGGCAATGGTTATTGGTAGTCAATTATGTTCAAATATAATTACATGTCTCAAAGCTACGAGACCTCTAATTAAAGTACTTAGAATGGTGGATTCAAATGTTAAGCCTACCATGGATTTTATTTATGAACAAATGGATGAAGCTAAAGAAAAGATTAGAGTGAACTTCAACAATATAAAGAGAAAGTAAGTAACATTTGTATTTATTTATTTTATTATATAAAATATTCATTTGTTTATGTATTCATAATATATTGTTTGTCTTCATTTTAGTTATGAACTTATTTGGAAGATCATTGATGAACAATGGAAAATTCAACTCCATAAATCCTTACATGCTACTGGTTATTATCTAAATCCTCAGTATCATTATAGTTGTGATTTTAAATCCAATTTTCAGATTAAAAATGGTTTATATAGTTGTATTGAAAGGATGATAACCGATGAAAATATGATAAGTAAGATAGATAGTCATCTTGAATCATTTAAAAATGCAAGAGGATTATTTGGTTCTAAATTTGCAAAAATAGAAATAAACACAAAGTCTCCAGTTGAATGGTGGAATTCTTATGGTGATGAATGTCTAGAGCTACAAATGTTTGCTATTAGAATACTTATTCTTATTTGCAGTTCATCTGGATGTGAACGGAATTGGAGTGCATTTGAAATGGTATGTTTTTATTTTACATATATTTAATTTTTTTGTTTATATTCAAAGTTTAATATTAGAACATTAATATTCTTCTTTGCTTACAGATGCATACAAAGCGTAGAAATTGTGTACATCAACTGAAAAAAATAATGACTTGGTATTTGTTATGTACAACATGAAGTTAAATGACAAACAAGTATTAAAAAAATACGTTGAAGATGTTTTTTCTGATGATGAATGGATAACTGAAGAAAATGATACGTATAATTCATCGTCATCTCAAAAACGTTTATTTATAGAGAGTATTGAATGCAGAGAAAACGAAGAAGAAATATGCGAGGAAGATGGTGAAAAAGAAGGAGTAGAAAGAGATGATGGTGATGAAGTTGATGATGCTATAGATGATTTAGACAATTTTGATATTAGCATTGAGACAAATATTGATGATTTAATTTCTTGATTTAAAAGTTGGTTATGCACAATTTATTAAGCATTTTGAATGATTTGTATTTATTAAGTTTAAAATATTTTGAATGATTTATAATTTAATAGTTAATATTATTTATAAGTAACTCTTACGAGTTTACAATACGAGTTTACAATGGTCTAACGATTTTATGTAAACTCTCGACTTTGACATCCTTGGTCCATCTCTTACCATATTCAGTCCATCTCCGACCATACCCAAGTTCTCCATCTTCATATCCTAAACTTTCCAATTTTCACTCTCCCCCAAAAAAAAACAATTCCTCTTGTTTATGCATCATACATTAAAAATCCATTATTTCATTTGTAATCTCAAGTATTCCATTATTGCACTTGTGTTATCGTAGAAAATTAGAGATTCTTCTGCCTCAATCACATAGTCCCTCAGTTGTTGTTGAACCCACAAGAGTTGAGAGCAGCAACTCCCTACAACAAGGTACTCGGCTTCAGCTGTAGACGTGGTAACGGACGTCTTCTTCTTGCTGAACCATGAGATTAGACAATCTCCAAGGAACTGACAAGTTCCAATTGTGCTTTTCCTATCTATTTTGCACACTGCATAGTCTGCATCTGAGAAACTTGTTAAATTGAAACTGGAATCATTCGGATACCACAGTCCCACATTTTAAGTTCCCTTCAAATATTTCAAAATACGTTTAGCAGCAGTAAAGTGAGAGAGTTTAGGATTAGCCTAGAATCTTCCACAGACACCAACAATAAATTGAATGTTTGGTCTAATGGAAGTGAGATAGAGCAAAGATCCGATGAGACCTTTATAGGAAGTGATGTTTATACCATTTCCACCATCATCATTGTCTAGTTTGCTGGAGGATCTCATTGGAGTAGCTGCAGTAGAGTAGTTCTCCATCCCGAACTTCTTCAGCAGCTCCTTGGTGTATTTGGCTTGTGATAGGATCGGCTTTATCAATAGAGACGGGGTCTGGCTATGGATGAAAGCTTATGAAAAACGGTTTGAAAGAAATCCTGTTAGGAATTTAATTCGCTTTCTATTCTATACAAACACTTGTAACCACTTGAAACAGATTCAAGGCGGAATTGTTTACTTGGGTTTGAAGCTCAAGATGAAATATGAAAAGATGACAAAAATAAAAGAACACAGCAGTTTGTTATTGGATGTTCAGAGAAACTCTCCTACGTCACCCCTTCTTCTAACTATCGGAAGGATTCACTATAATATGATTCGAATCAAATACAGTTTACACACACTTAGCTCACTATTGAACAGAACACTTTCTGTTCAATTACAAGATGAAGAATATCACTCAACTAAAGGTGTTTTTGATTCTATCTCTCTCTTAATTCACACACAGTACAATCAGAAAGCAGCTTCACAGTATAAATATTCAAAGGCTTGGATTCTTTGTAATTTCAGTAAGCAAGAAAATCGAGATATTTGCAGTTCGTGAGGCCGATTGTCCATTTTCCTTAAGATTTGTTCAATACTGAGTAGGAGCTAACAGTCGAATCTTTTAGAATGATACGTGGCACTCTTCCATTGGAAAGCCTCCATAGTACACAGCAAGTTCTGAGCACAAGGATCGTGGTCGTACACCACTGGTAGTGCGCCGAATATTCCATCAGAGATGTACCTGCAAAACAAGTAATATGAGAAAAATTCTCTTATGTGCCATTCGTTGGTTGGTTGCATATAGCTATTGTACTGATCTTCACTAGAAAGTGGAGCAGGAGTAGGGTACATCAATAGCACGTGGGTAGGCGGATGCTAGCTTCAAGCATACTGCTTAAGTTGAGCATTAGACGTATTTCAATTAGATGGATTGTAAAAATCATTTTAATGAATTCAAACATCCCTTTTAATAACAGAGTCTATTAGACCGCGTGGTCTAATAGAATTAGACTTACGTCTAATTATAATAACCATTAGACTGCACATCTAATTTCGGTTCTACCTCAGACTTGTCTGAAGGAGTTAGACTTACGTCTAACTTTCACTTAATTAGACTACACGTCTAATTATTCAATAACCATTAGACTGCACGTCTAACTCCACTGAGTTAGACTGCACGTCTAATTCCAGTTCTACCTCAGACTTGTCGGAAGGAGTTAGACTTACGTTTAACTTTCACTTAATTAGACTACACGTATAATTATCCAATAACCATTAGAATGCACGTCTAACTCTACTGAGTTAGACTCCACGTCTAATTCCGGTTCTACCTCAGACTTGTCTGAAGGAGTTAGACTTATGTCTAACTTTCACTTAATTAGACTACACGTCTAATTATCCAATAACCATTAGATACACGTCTAACTCCATTGAGTTAGACTGCACGTCTAACTCCATTGAGTTAGACTGCACGTCTAATTCCAGTTTTACCTCAGACTTGTCTAAAGGAATTAGACATGTCTAAAGGAATTAGACTCACGTCTAACTTTTACAATCCATTAGACTGCACGTCTAACTTTTACAATCCATTAGACTGCACGTCTAACTCCATTGAGTTAGACTGCACGTCTAATTTCGCACATATATTAGACTGCACGTCTAACTCCGCTGAGTTAAACTGCACGTCTAATTCCGAATATATTAGACTGCATGTCTAACTCCGCTGAGTTAGACTACACGTCTAATTCCGATTATCTATTAGACCATACGTCTAATTCGAGAATTCATTAAACTACACATCTAACTTCGTTGAGTTAGACTGTACGTCTAATTCTATGCATTCATTAGACTGCATGTCTAACTCCGTTGAATTAGACTGCACGTCTAATTCTATGCATTCATTAGACTGCATGTCTAAATCCGTTGAGTTAGACTGCACGTCTAATTCTATGCATTCATTAGACTTCACGTCTAACTCCGTTGAGTTAGACTGCACGTCTAATTCTATGCATTCATTAGACTGCACGTCTAACTCCGTTGAGTTAGACTGCACGTCTAATTCTATGCATCTAATGCCAAAGTCGGTCTAATGACTCTCATTAGAGCCAAGTCTTATGAAATATGAATTCAATACACTTGCATCAAAACTCATAAGTCAAAATATTATTTCAACACTTAGTCAAAATTATTTCAACACTTAGTCAAAATAATTTGACCCAACAATTTCCCCTTCTTGATGAAGAAATTGAAAACCTGCATACATATACCAAAATATGCATTCATCATAAAAATAAAACAAACCCTGTTTGTATGCAAGTAAAGCATTCAAAATATCAGATAGATCACAAATGAGTGTTTTCAGAAGAAACACACAAAACATTGTTCACGGTAACCAAAATGAGTTTACAAAAAAAATAAAATTTCACAAAGAGATTTATAATTTATTCTTCTTCTTCCTATCACTTCACTGGAAAGGATGATTATTCAACCTAGGAAGTCTCTAAGATTGCGGTTAGAGGAGGGTTGGAGATTTCTCTTTTCATTTTCTTGGATTTGAGCGTTTTCACCCTTTGAACATAATCGACAACCTTCTGGTTGTTCAGGATTTTAGAAGGAAGGGGAAAACTCGTACCGGGTTCATTCAGAAGGAAACAAAGAAGAGAGATAAGAGGACCATCAAAACTAAAGATACTTGTAAGATGATTCTTTGGATAGAAGAAATTTCGAGATGATGTCGCTTAGAAGAGTAAACTCATCCTTCAGGAGATTTTTCTTTCCATGAAAGTCCACTTGAGGAGAGTAGAAAAGACTTTCATTATTGTGATCATTAATTCATTTGGAGTGGATGAAAACTCATCAATACCTACTTTTGGAAGCTGAAAAAACGTACTGAAAGTCTCTTCGGTGATGCAGATCATCTGGCCCATCACGACCCCAACAACAACTTTATCCTGATAAAAGCCAGCGGTTTTGAAAAATTCATGAACCAACTGTTCATGATAGAGTTCATGAGGGGTGAGGAACTTTCTCAGCCCGGATGCTTTTAGGGATTCAAACATTTTGATCATGCTTGTAAATTTCAGAGTGGATACGGATCTAAAATCCACCTGAATCGATTTTGGACGGAAAGACGACATTTCGATTTGATAAACAAGGGTTTAGACGATTCGAATTGAAGAGAGAGAGGGATTTTGAAGAACTCTAATCTTTAGAATGAATAACCCCATAAATATCAATGCCTAATGTGTAGGAATTTTCTCATAATTACTCCTACCGTCAAGAACCCAAGAGTCTGTTCCCAATAAACGTATCATTTAATGTTAGCATGAAACTGAACATTTAATACTAAGTGTACAAGCAAAAGTTGTCAGAAATATTATTCATTCTTTGTATATTGAGAGACACGTGTCTTCAATTCTTTTGAGGAATGACTGATTTAATTTTCGGCGGGAAAATGAACTTGAGCAGAAACAAGCAAAGGACAGTTGTCCAACTAGCCAAAAGATGAAGAGTCTAATTACACCAGTAGTTAGCCGTTTATTCTCCTTTTCACATTTTCAACTTCCTTTTGAAAATCAGTCTATTAGACGTATGCGTCTAATTATGCAATAACATCATGTGAGACACACGTGTCTGGTTAGACGTGAGCATCCTCTTGCTCATGACGTAAAAACGTCTAACGTCTATTAGACGTATCCATCTAACCATGCAGGTTATAATAACCAAGACAAAAATTTCAGATGAAGATGAAACTGCTAAGGTAGACGTTCGTCTAAGTAGCTGTGTTTCTCAAACTCTGAATCCTTAGGACAAATTAAGACCTCTATCTTTCATGTCTATTCAATTGCGTTTTGAACAATACGTTCCCCCTTAATTTATGCACGTAATCACATTAATCAAGATCAACAAGACCTAACATGTTTCTAAAGTGAGAAAACTTAGCTTCCGGGAGGGGTTTCGTGAAGATATCTACAGTTTGTTGATCTGTAGGAACATATTCAAGACGAATCTGCTTTTGATTGACGTGTTCTCGGATAAAGTGATGCCTAATTTCAATGTGCTTTGTCCAAGAATGCAGAACTGGATTGTAGGTGATTGCGATAGCACTTGTGTTGTCGCAGAAAATTGGAGATTCATCAGCCTCAATCCCATAGTCTCTGAGCTGTTGTTGAATCCACAGAACTTGAGAGCAACAACTTCTAGCTGCAAGATACTCTGCTTCAGCTGTAGACATGGCGACCGACGTCTGCTTCTTGTTGAACCATGTGATTAAACGATCTCCAAGGAACTGGCAAGTTCCACTTGTGTTTTTTCTATCAATTTTGCACCCTGCATAATTTGCATATGAGAAACTGGTTAAATTGAAACTGGAATCCTTCGGATATCATAGTCCCACATTTTGAGTTCCCTTTAAGTATTTAAGAATACGTTTAGCAGCAGTAAAATGAGAGAGTTTAGGATCAGCCTGAAATCTGCCACAAACACCAACAGCAAATTGAATGTCTGGTCTGCTAGCAGTTATATACAGCAAGGATCCGATGAGTCCTCTATATGTTGTTACATTGACACTTTGGCCACCTTCATCTTTATCCAATTTACTTGAAGAGCTCTTTGGAGTAGCTGATGCAGAACAGTTCTCCAAGCCAAACTTCTTTAGCAGTTCTTTGGTGTATTTGGCATGGTTGATAAGAGTTCCGTTTTCTAACTGACGGACTTGAAGCCCAAGGAAGAATGTCAATTCTCCCATCATGCTCATTTCAAACCTGTCATTTATCAGCTTAACAAATTTCTCACATAATTTGGGGTTAGTTGAGCCAAAAATAATGTCATCAATATATATTTGAACAAGTAGAATATGAGAATCTTTAATAAATCTAAACAAGGTTTTATCCACAGTTCCAACAACAAAGTCATGATCAAACAAGAATTTGGTTAAAGTGTCATACCATGCTCTAGGAGCTTGTTTCAGACCATACAATGCTTTGTCAAGCCTATAAACATGATTTGGCAAAACATGATCTACAAAACCAGGGGGTTGCTCAACATATACTTCTTCACTTAATTTCATATTTAAAAATGCACTTTTCACATCGATATGAAAGACTTTAAAATTATTAAATGATGCATATGCTAGGAAGATTCTGATTGACTCTAGTCTTGCAACCGGTGTAAAAGACTCGTCAAAATCAATACCTTCCTCTTGTCTGTATCCTTGAGCAACTAAACGAGCTTTGTTTATAATGACTAAACCATCTTCACTAATCTTATTTCTAAAGACCCGTCTTGTTCCTATGACTGACTTGTCAGTTGGTCTAAGAGTAAGATACCACACTTTATTTCTCGCGAATTGGTTTAACTCTTCCTGCATAGCATTGATCCAATCTGGATCAACTATAGCTTCAACAATTTTCTTGGGTTCAATTTGAGAAATAAATGCAGAGTTGGCCATTTCATCCATCAGTTGACGTCTTGTACTTCGAAGAGAAAAAGGATTTCCGATTATCAGTTCTGGTGGATGATTTTTGTTCCATCTAAAGTTGGATCCAAGGGGATTGGTCATCTGAACTGGTGACACCGCGACGTCCAAACTTTCAACTTCTTGTTGAACAGGAGTCTGTACGTCTGGTTGAACTTCAACCGAATCAGCCACTGGATCAGACAGAGCCATCAGCTTATCCAAAGTTTCTTCTTCTTCACTTACAGACTCAAGACTAGTCGCTTTTAGTCTGTCAGCAAGATCAATGGGTTCATTAGATTTGCTCTCAATAGACTCATCAAAAGCTACATGGAGGGATTCTTCAACAGTATGTGTTCTTTTGTTGTAAACTCTGTAAGCATTGGTTACTAATGAGTATCCCAACATAAATCCCTCATCTGCTTTAGCATCAAAAGCGGTCAAATAAACCTTTCCATTGTTATGGATAAAATATTTACACCCAAATATCTTGAAATAAGAAACTGTGAGAATTCTCCCATAGTATAGTTCATAGGGAGTTTTATCAAAACGTTTGTTAATTATTGACCGGTTTTGTGTATAGCAGGCAGTACTAATGGCTTCCGCCCAGAACCTTTGAGGTACATCTGATTCAGCAAGCATAGATCCTGCTGCTTCCTTCAGAGTTCTCACTCTTCTCTCAGCAATGTCGTTTTGCTGTGGAGTTCTGGCACTAGACAACTCGTGCCTAATTCCAGTTTCCTCGAGATAAGACGATAGGTATCTGTTAGTGAACTCAGTTCCTTGATCACTTCTAATGCACGTGATATTTAAGGATTTATGATTCTGAATCCTTTAAATATTCTAATCAAGTTTTCAGCAGTTTTATCTTTTGATGGTAAAAATGCAACTCATGTAAAACGAGAGAAATCATCAATAACAATTAAGGCGAATCTCATTCCTCCAATACTCTTTATAGGAATTGGACCAAATAGATCCATATGTAAAAGTTCTAGGATACGGCTGAATTGTGATTTTCATTTACTTTTGAATGATGATTTGCCCTGTTTGCCTAACTGGCAAGTAGTGCATATTTTATTCTTTAAAAACTGAAGTTTGGGCAAACCAATAACTAAATTGTTTGAGCAAATGTTGTTGATGGTTTTAAAATTCAAATGGTTCAAACGTTTATGCCATAACCATTTCTGGTCATTCTTGGCAATCATGCACATAGGATTAAAACTCTTTTTGCCAATTCATTTTATATGAGTTTCCTACTCTACTTCTAGTCAATAAAATGTTTCCATCTTGGTCTTTAACTAGAAATGCATGAGTTTGAAAATCTACTAACAAACCATTATCACATAATTGACTAATGCTGATTAGATTATAGCACAGATTGTCAACAAGCAGCACGTCATTAATAGTTAGATTACCATGGATAATCTTACCCTTACCCATGGTCTTACCCTTCTTGTTGTCACCAAACGTGATCTTAGGTCCAGAGCAATCTAATATATCAGTGAGAAGCCGTTTGTTTCCTGTCATATGCCTGGAACATCCGCTATCAAGATACCATACAGATTCCTCCAGTCCTTCATATATTTGTACCTACATAAATAGATATTTACAATCTTTTGGTACCCACTTTCAATTGGGTCCTCAGTCAATCAGTCCCTTAGGAATCCATATTTGAGTTATTTTGATGGATTTCCCATTTTGTGCCGTATGTTTTTGACTTAGCAGACGACTTTCTGCTAGCCACTGATCTTTTAGCTTTTAAGGAAGACTTTCTTTTAAAACTCCTTGACTTAGAGTCAGGTTTTATATTTCCAGACTTGTTAGCTGCTTCTAGCTTATTCTTAAGTCAGTTAACAGTCGGCGGAACATAAACTATTTCATTTTTGAAAGCAACTTCTTCATGAATAGGATCAGATTCAATGTAAGTCATACTCCCTTTGACAAAGTTTATAGGATTAAACTTGTAAGTTGGTGGATTTGACTTTTGTAGGACAGATTAGGGTCATTGCTGCCATATCCCAATTCGGATCTAGATCTAGCAGGTTTCAACATACTGATCTGATGTTTGACAGTATCTCCTGATCTTGTCCATGCACTGACTACATAGTTTAATCTCTTGTTTTCAGATAAAAGAGTCTGAATCTATTCCTTGAGCATCTCATTCTCAGAAGAAATCTCTGTTAAGTTTTCATCAAAAGCGTTTGATTCAGATTCTTTGTTGGAGGAAAGAACAGTTAATTCATATTTGACTTTCATTTCATAAAAAGAGTCAGTTAACTTCTTGTACTCAATGGACATTTCATTGAGTGCATTAGTTAACTCCTCGTTTGTAAATTCTGGTGCAGAGATATCATTTACATTGGATTGGTCATTTGCCATCAGACATGTGACATCTTCATTCTCTTTTTCAGCAGGAGACTCCTCTGAATCACTGTCAGCCCATCTAGATTTGTTTTCATTGCACATGAACGCTTTCTGGTCCTTCTTTGCTTGAGTGCTTGTACCGTAGATCTGATTAAGCTTATCCCATATCTCTTTAGTAGAGGAACAGGACTTGATTTCATAGAACACATTCATGTTGATTGACTGATATATAGAATATTCCTTGCAATATTATCCAGGTTGTTGGTCATCTTGTCTTCAGTAGTCCACTCACTTCTTGGCTTCAAAATCTTTATGGGGCCATCAGTAATGACGCTCCACATATCACAGTCAAGAGCAGCCAAGTGAGCTTACATTCTCATAATCCAATATTTGCAGTTGTCCATTGACAGAATGGGGATATCATTGATGAAAGACATGCTTCAGGTTCTTGATGCTTGAGAATAGAAACCTGGCTCTGATACCAATTGATAGGATCGATTTTATCAATAGAGACGGGGGTCTGGTTATGGATGAAGGCTTATGAAAAAACGGTTTGAAAGAAAATCATGTTAGGGATTTAATTCGCTTTCTATTCTACGCAAACACTTGTAAATACTTGAAACATATTCAAGGCGGAATTGTTTACTTGGATTTGAAGCTCAAGATAAAATATGAAAATATGATAGAAATGAAAGAACACAGCAGTTTGTTTATGGATGTTCGAAGAAACTCTCCTACGTCACCACTACTTCCAACCACCGGAAGGATTCACTATAATATGATTCGAATCAAATACAGTTTACACAAACTTAGCTCACTATTGAACGAAACACTTTCTGTTCAATTACAAGATGAAGAATATCACTTAGCTAAAGGTGTTTTTGATTATAGCTCTCTCTTGATTCACACATAGTACAATTAGAAAGTAGCTTCACAGTATGAATATTCAAAAGCTTAAATTCTTTGTAATTTTAGTAAGCAAGATAATCGAGAGATTGGCAGTTCGTGAGGCCAATTGTCCGTTGTCCTTGAGATTTGTTAAATACTGAGCAGGAGCTAATGATCAAATCTTTTAGAATGATACGTGGCACTCTTCCATTGGAAAGCCTCCATAGTACACAACAGGTTCTGAGCACAATGATTGTGGTCGTACACCACTAGTAGTGCGCCGAATATTCCATCAGAGATGTACCTGCAAAATAAGTAATATGAGGAAAATTCTCTTACGTGGCATTCGTTGGTTTGTTGCATATAGCTATTGTACTTATCTTCACTAGAAAGTGGAGCAGGAGTAGGGTACAGCTATAGCACGTGGGTAGGCGGATGCTAGCTTCAAGCATACTTCTTAAGCTGAGCATTAGACGTATTTCAGTTAGACGGATTGTGAAAATTAGTCTAATGAAATCAAACATCCCCTTCTAATAACAGAGTCTATTAGACCGCCTGGTCTAATAGAATTAGACTTACGTCTAATTACAATAACCATTAGACTGCACTTCTAACTCCACTGAGTTAGACTACACGTCTAATTTCGGTTCTACCTCAGACTTGTCTAAAGGAGTTAGACTTACGTCTAACTTTCACTTAATTAGACTACACATCTAATTATCCAATAACCATTAGATTACAAGTCTAACTCCACTGAGTTAGACTGTACGTCTAATTCCGGTTCTACCTCAGACTTGTCTGAAGGAGTTAGACTTACGTCTAACTTTCACTTAATTAGACTACACGTCTAATTATCCAATAACCATTAGACTGCACGTGTAACTCCACTAAGTTAGATTGCACGTCTAATTCCAGTTCTACCTCAGACTTGTCTGAAGGAGTTAGATTTACGTCTAACTTTCACTTAATTAGACTACACGTCTAATTATCCAATAACCATTAGACTACACGTCTAACTCCACTGAGTTAGACTGCACGTCTAATTCCGGTTCTACCTCAGACTTGTCTGAAGGAGTTAGACTCACGTCGAACTTTCACAATCCATAAGACTGCACGTCTAACTCCACTAAGTTAGACTGCACGTCTAATTCCGCACATATATTAGACTGCACGTCTAATTTCGAATATATTAGACTGTACATCTAACTCCGCTGAGTTAGAATGCACATCTAATTCCGATTATCTATTAGACCATACGTCTAATTCGAGAATTCATTAGACTGCACGTCTAACTCCGTTGAGTTAGACTGTACGTCTAATTCTGTGCATTCATTAGACTGCACGTCTAACTCCGTTGAGTTAGACTGCACGTCTAATACTATGCATTCATTAGACTGCACGTCTAACTCCGGTGAGTTAGACTGCACGTCTAATTCTATGCATTCATTAGACTACACGTCTAACTCCATTGAGTTAGACTGCACGTCTAATTCTATGCATTAATTAGACTGCATGTCTAACTCCGTTGAGTTAGACTGCATGTCTAATTCTATGCATCTAATGCCAAAATCGGTCTAATGTCCCTCATTAGAGTCAAGTCTTATGAAATATGAATTCAATACACCTGCATCAAAATTCATAAGTCATTTCATCATCAAAATCTCAATGGTTAAATTATTTCAACACTTAGTCAAAATAATTTGACCCAACAGCTTGATTGATGAATGTTTCTTTCTCTAGCTGACAAACTTGAAGGCCGAGGAAGAAAGTTAATTCTCCCATCATGCTTATCTCAAACATATCATGCATCAGCTTAGCAATTTTTTCACATAATTTGGGGTTAGTTGACCCAAATATAATGTCATCAACATATACTTGAACAAGTATAATGTGAGAATCTTTAACAAATCTAAATAGTGTTTTATCAACAGTTCCAATAACGAAATCATTATCAAACAAAAACTTAGTCAGAGTATCATACCAAGCTCTTGGAGCTTGTTTCAAACCATATAAAGCTTTGTCAAGTTTAAAAAACATGATTTGGTAAAGTATGATTTAGAAAACTAGAGAGTTGCTCAACATAAACATCTTCATTTAGTTTACCATTTAAAAATACACTTTTCACATTCATTTGAAAAACTTTAAATTTTTAAATGATGCGTAAGCTAGGAAGATTCTGATTGCCTCAAGTGTAGCTATGGGTGCAAATGACTCATCAAAGTCAATGCCTTCCTCCTGTCTGTATCCTTGGTAAACTATCGGGCTTTGTTTCTTATAACTAAGTCATTTTCACTAAGCTTGTTTCTAAAGACCCATCTAGTTCCAATGACCGATTGATCAGTCGGTCTTGGAGTTAGATGCCACACTTTATTTCTCACAAATTGGTTTAACTCCTCCTGCATAGCAATCCAATCTGGGTCAAGCACTGCTTCACCAATTTTTTTGGGTTCAATTTGAGAAATAAAGGCGGAGTTGACCATTTCATCCATCAATTGACGTCTTGTCCTACGAGGAGAGTTAGGATTTCCAATTATCAATATTGATGGATGATTCTTGTTCCATATGAAGTTGAGTCCTAAAGGATTAGTCATCTAATTAGATGGCCCCGCAACGTCAGAACTTTCAACATCTTATTGAACAGGATTTTGAACGTCTGGTTGGTTCTCAACCGGATCATCCATAGGATCAGACGAGGGAATCCGTTTAGCTAGATCTTCATCCTCGCACATAGATTCAAGTCATGTCGCTTCTAATCTACTAGCGAGGTTGACGGGATCAATAGAATTACTTTCAACAGACTCGTCACAAACAACATGTAGGGATTTCTCAACAGTTTTTGTTCTGTTGTTGTACACTTAGTAAGCCTACTGATTGAGGAATAACCCATCATGATTTCAGCATCTTCTTTAGCATCAAAATCTGTCAGATAATTCTTCCCATTGTTATGAATAAAATATTTACACCCAAATACTTTAAAGTAAGACATTGTAGGGATTCTCCCATAAAACAGTTCATAGGGTGTTTTGTCAAAATGTTTGTTGATTATCGACCAATTTTGTGTGTAACATGTTGTGTTTATGGCTTCTACTCAGAACTTCTGAGGAACACCTGATTCAGCCAGTATAGATCTCCTTTCAGTTTCCTCACTATTCTCTCAGCAATGCCATTTTGTTGTGGAGTTATAGCACTAGACAACTCGTGTCTAATACCAGACTTCTCGAGATAAGAGGTTAGGCATCTGTTGGTGAACTCGGTTCCCCAATCACTTCGAATAGAAACAATACTTAAAAATTTCTGGTTTTGAATTCTTCTAAGGATCTTAATCAAATTTACAGCGGTTTGATCCTTAGATTGCAAAAATACTACACATGTAAATCGTGAAAAATCATCAATATCCACTAGGGTAAATCACATTCCTCCTAAGCTTTTTATGGGAATTGGACCAAACAGATCCATATGTAGAAGTTCTAAGCAACGGCTAGATTGAGATTTCCCTTTACTTTTGAACGATGACTTGCCCTGTTTGCCTAATTGGCAAGCAGGACAAACCTTGTACTTAGAAATGTGTAATTTAGGTAAACTGAACACTAAATTATGCGAACAAATGTTGTTAATGGTTTTAAAGTTCATATGGTTTAATCTTTTATGTCATAACCATTTCTGGTCATTTTTGGCAATCATGCACATAGGGTCAAATGTCTTATTTTTCCAATTCATTTTATAAAAATTTCCTACCTTACTTCCGGTCAGTAATGTATTACCCTACTGATCCTTAACCAGGCATGCATGAGTTTGGAAATCAACCGACAAACCATTATCACATAATTGACTAATGTTAATCAGGTTATAACACAGATTGTCAACAAGTAAAACATCGTTAATAGTTAAATTACCATGGATAATCTTACCCTTACCCATGGTCCTACCCTTTTTGTTATCACCAAAGGTGATCTTAGGGCTTGAGCAATCTGCTATATCAGTTAGAAGCCGTCTATTTCCTATCATTTGTCTGGAACAACCGTTGTCCAGATACCAAATATAATCATTTAGGCAATTACTCATATGTACCTACACAAAACAATATTTACAATCGTTTGGTACCCACATTCACTTGGGTCCTCGGTCAATCAGTCCCTTATGAATCCATATTTGAGTTATTTTGATTAATTTCTTATTTTGTGTTGTGATTAATCGTATGATTTAGACATAGCAGACGTCTTTCTGCTAGTCACTAATCCCTTAACTTTAGAGGATGATTTTCTTTTAAAACTCCTTGACCTCTTGTTAGGTTTTGGTTTGCTAGACTTGTTGGTTGCTTCTAACTTAATTTTCAGCTAGCTAACAGTCGGCGGTACATAAGTTATTTCATCCATTAAAATCATCTCTTCGTGGATTGAATCAGTTTCAGTATCAGATAAACTTCCTTTGACAAAGCTTATTGGCTTAAGCTTGTCAATTTCTAGGTTTAACTTTTTACAGGACTGGTCTGAGTCATTGTTATCAAATCCTAAACCATATTTGGATCCAGTAGGTTTCAACAGACTAATCTGATATTTTACAACTTCTCTAGACCTTGTCCATAAACTGACAATATAGTTTAACCGATTGTTTTCAGAAGATAGAGTTTGAATCTTTTCTTTAAGCGTCTTATTCTCAGATGAGAGCTCAGCCATTTTATTTTTAGAAACATTTGGTTAAGAAATTTGAGATGAAGAGGAGATATTTGTCTCATATTTCGCTTTCATTTCATTAAAAGAATCTAATAACTTCTTGTACTCAATGGTCATGTCATTGAGTGCAACAGTTAACTCATCGTTGGTAAACTCTTGTGGGGGAAGATCAGTTACCTTGGATTGATCATCTGCCATCAAGCATGTGACGATGTTTGTCTTATTTTCACCAGATGAGTCCTCTAAGTCGCTATCGGCCCATTTGGACTTGTTTTCAGCGCATATAAGAAGAACCTTCTGATCTTTTTGGTTCTTCTTAGTTTGAACGTTATGGCCATAAATCTGAATCGGCTTCTCCCAAATACAGGACTTGATCTCACAAAATACATTCATGTCGATTGATTGATATAGAATATTTTTGGCAACGTTGTCCAAGTTGTTTGTTACCTTATCTTCTGTTGTTCATTCACATCTTGTCTTCGCAATATTAATGGGACTATCAGTAATGACACTCCACATATCGCACTCAAGAGCAGCCAAGTGCGCTTGCATTCTCATCATCCAATAATCGTAGTTTTCTTTCAAAAGTAGAGGGATATCGTTGATGATAGACATGATTCAGGTTCTTGATGCTTGAGAATAGAAAACAAGGCTCTGATACCAATTGATAGGATCGGTGTAATCAATAGAGACGGGGTCTAACTACTGATGACAACTTCTAGAAAATGGTTTGATAGAAATTCTGTTAGGGATTAATATCACTTTCTATTCTTCATAAATCCTTGCAAACTCTTGAAGCGATTCAAGTGCGGAACTATTTTCTCAGGTTTGAAGCTACGAACCAGTAAGAGAAGGAAAGATAGAATGTAAATGACACAGCAAGTTGTTTATGGATGTTCGGAGCAAACTCTCCTACATCACCCCTTCTTCCAACAACCGGAAGGATTTCACTATACTTCTTTGAATCAAATACAGTTTACTAGCTAGATAACACTCTGTTGAACAGAACAGGCTCTGTTCAACTTATAATATGATTAAGAATATTTTTCAACTAGACAGATTTTGATTCTCTCTATTGAACTTGAAGATGATGTACAAATTAATAAATGCAAGAGTATTAGATTGATAGCAGATAAGACTGGTAAGACCGGTACGTCGACCGTTGTCTTTGAGGATCTATATATAGAGTCAAGACACCAATAGTCGAATCTTATAGATGGACACGTGACAAGCGTCCATTGGAAAGCCTCCATAGTACAAGAGTACAGCAGGCTATGTGCACATTGATCGTGGTCGTACCAAACAGGTAGTTCGCCGGATATTCTTCTTGAACTGTTCTTTATTAAACAAGTAGTGGGAGGAATATTCGCGTACGTGGAGTTCATTCATTGGATACAAATAGTTGGCATACCAGACTACATGGATGACTGGAGCAGGAGTAGCGTACAGCTAGTTGATCTTGGGTAGACGTATGTTAACTTCAAACAGTTGTTGAAGCGAGGCATTAGATGTGCTCCATTAGAGCACCAAGTCTAAGAGAGTTAGACATCAACGTCTAATAGCAAGATCCATTAGACCACCAAGTCTAATGGAGTTAGACTGCACGTCTAACTACGTCTCTTAGATTGCATGTCTAACAACGTATCTGTTAGACTGCACGTCTAACTACGTATCTATTAGGCAACACATCTAACTACGTCTGTTAGACCGCACGTCTAACAACGTATCTGTTAGACGGCACGTCTAACTACGTATCTGTTAATTTTCCCCAAAAAAAACTACGTATCTGTTAGACTATACGTCTAACTACGTATCTGTTAGACTGCACATCTAATTACGTATATGTTAGACTACACGTCTAACTGCGTATCTGTTAGACTATACGTCTAACTACGTATCTGTTAAATTGCACGTCTAACTACGTCTTTGTTAGACTTGACGTCTAACATGCAATGCGTCTAATTAGCTTGCTCAGATCGCGTCTAAGTTAGCCAGATCTTGATGCTCCTGCATAAACACAATGTAGACGACTTAGATTTATTCTTATTTAAAATTTACACATATTCATCATCAAAATATCGTTAGTCAAATTAATTTGACCCAACATAAAGTGATAATAATGATAAATGTGTCTTTTCATTATTCAAGAGTCTCTTGGATTATCCAAGTCTCTTGTAATTATCTATAGTAAATGAGACTCTTTAAGTCTCTTATTTAATGTCTAAGTTTTTTCTTTACCATATATAAGTTGTAATCGTGTCCTTATTTCACAAGTTCAATCAAAAAAGAATTTCATTCAAGTTTGTTTCTCTCTCTAAAGTCTTTATTCACTTTTCTAATAAGCTTCTTTAAGGTTCGATTATAATTTTGTTACATGGTATTAGAGCTTTGGTTACATTCGTGAAGAATGTATCATTGTTATTCGATATGGAAAGTGGTGGTTGTGTAGCTGAACTCATTTTAGAGTTGTTAAATTAGTCAAACTACAGTATATGGAAGGCTTGTATGAAATTTTACCTGGTCGGGGAATACTTGTGGGACATCGTCATAGACGACGATGATGTAGCTCCTATGGATATCGCTAAAAATGCGGAAGCATCA
>NW_025919075.1:0-91538 GCF_907164915.1 Impatiens glandulifera
TCATCATTATCAGCATCTTCAATGTCCATAGCTTCTTCTTCGTTGAGAGGTTCTGCGCCAGAGCAATCGGCGCCATGAATGTGTCTAGAAGCAGCAGTGACATGCTTTCTAGGATATCACTTCAACTTTTTCAATACTTTTGCTTCAACATCAGCTCCTTTTGCATCAGGGTTGAAGTTAGTTTTCTTGGCTTCATAAATGGAAAGAGAGCTTTTCCAAGAATACAAGCTTCCACCATATCTTTTATCAGAGCTTCACCCACATCTGAAGTTCTTGCCCATTTCAAGCCTTTCTTTTCGTGTTTGCCACCCTCTTCTTCCATTCTTTGTTATGGCATCGTTAGACAGAGAGTCGTTTGTATTTGGAGGACAGCCTCTCCATGGACCAAGAATCATAGACTTCCATTTCCTCAGCGGAAAGAACTTTCACTTGATCCAAGAATAAGATCAACGATACCTCTTGCTTCAGATACCTTCTCAGGGCTTGAAATGCAATGGATTTCCTTTTCCAAAAACCTCTACGGGTTTGTGGGAGCTGGTCTAGGTTCACCAATCAAAATTCTTCTTGTCCCCTTTTCTGGACCGCAACAGTTCAAAGATAGAGTTTGACGGTTTCAAGCAGAGATCAGCAAGAAGCTCTCTACAAACAATTTTCCCAGCCACCAAGGAATTCTTTGGGAGCAGGAAATATGGTTCACCAGCAACAAGGGTAAGAACAACACCTTGTCTTGGTTGCGACGACTCTGTAGCACCAGCGGCTACAAGATCAGATTGAGTAACGGAGACTCCGCCTGTTAACAGTTTCATCATTTGGCCGGCTGACTCAACAGCAGGCCCTTCAGCAGATTCTCTTTAAGGATGAGAAAACAGATTCAGCTTGTTCCACTTCGGAACATCAATTTGGCACATCAGCCAAAGATTTAGAAGACTTTACCTTAGCAGATTTAGACGCGCGAGGGCGCCTTTGTCTTCTTCTCCTTTGAGGTACAAGACCTCGGAAGGTTTCCTCAAATAGGTTGAGGGAGTAGATAACGATGTCATTGGGGTTGCAGCAAGTACAACTGGACCTTGCTTCATCTTTGAATCAACAGATTCCGAGTCCTTCTAATTTGGACTTTTCTTACTGGAGGAAACTGGCCTCCGATTCGTTCACAGTTTTGGTTCTCTTTGCCACTGTTGAAAGAACAGAAGCAGAGGGCTTTGATCGAGTGGAAGGCTTTCCACCGGTCTGGTAACTAGAAGCACCAGATGTAGACTCTTAGGTTGTTCTTCAGCTCGTCAGAGTGCTGGCCACCGTAAGAGCAGTAAAAAACTCTTGGAGAGTTGATCTGCGCCGGTTCACAAACGGGAACCCCCAATACTTCAACAAGTGACTCAGTTGAGCTGCATATGTTATACTCTCCTTGTTCGTCTGGCTGATAGAGTAACACAGATTCTGAAAAATGGGTATGAGCCCAGTTTACCTGGATCCCTTCGAAATAGCACACATATAGTCAAACAGTCTTGACTATAGAGATGGAAGGACCCAGCCTTCCCTTGCAGCGCCTTTGCCACCACGTCGTTTAGAAGAATGAATTGTGGTTTGAATACCTCTTGTATCCATTCACATGGATCTTTGAACCGTCTGCAGAGAAGTTGTCTTCATCTCCTCCATGATTTCTGAGAGAGCACCAAGTCGAACAGATGACCCTCCGTTGGAAGTTCAAAGAACTCCGCATAGCTTATTTGTCGAAAGAAATTTCCGTTCCGTTGACGGTTGCTACGATGGAATCATCCACCCTAACTGCCGTCTGAAGAACTCGCGAACTTCGTCTTCATAGAAGATGAACGGTCCTCCCAGATATTTCCTTAACCTAGAATATTCTACGGTTTGGAACATCTTCACCACCTCCGGTTGATCAAAAGAATACACCGATGGAAAGTCCACCTGCAAAGTACAGTGACCGAGAGTGATTTTCTCACCATTTTTGAGAGAATATGAATCGACACGATATTTTAGAGAGATTAGTGAGCGAAATGCAAGAAAGCTAGGGTTCTTAGAGATTTCGAGAGATTGAATGTTTTCAAAATCATGCAGTAATGTCCTTATATAGATGAAGATGGAAATACATAATAACCGTCTATTCTAGGGGTATGGCCCATTAAGAAATGTTAGACGTCCTTTTTCAAGAAGTAACCATTAAAATGAGGGTATATCAGTCATTTTCTCTAACTTGATAGGACACGGTCTTTCATGTTATTAAGAGATGACTTTTCGATATTTTGAGCGGGAAAAGCAGATAGCTCTCAGCGTGTGACAGCTGTCCCTGATCAGTCTAATCGGCACGTAGTTAGACATTTTTCTTACTTCACAAATCCAATATAACACAGCGTCTATTAGACGGATGAGTGTATTAGATGCATGTCTAATTCCGTGTTCATAAAAATCCGTCTAATGTTTATTAGACGTGTACGTCTAATTCCGCATAAACACCACGTGTTAGACGTGTATTTATTAGACGTGAGCATCCTTTTGCTCAAGACGTAAAAACGTCTAACGTCTATTAGACGTGTCCGTCTAATTGCGTAGGAATGACACCTCAACATATAGACTTAGATGTATGGATTGTGAGCAAAAATACGTCTAAGTACATACTATTTCTTTTAGACACAGTTGTCTAATTAGACCGATTAAGGATATTCGTCTAGAGAATATATTTAATTCCAAAGAAATTTTTCTTCTCACAATGAATATGGACATTAGAGTTTTATAAACAATTTTTGTGGTTCAAAGACAAAAACATTTTTAACAAATAAAAACATTTATTCTTCCAGAATGGAAAGTGCCATTGTTGATCTTCCAAGCTGTGTACTCAGAGGAGTACTCTTCTAGCTTCCTTCCTGCTATCCTCCTACATCACCTACAAAATAAACTATTTACAAATATTGGTACCCATACTTAATTGGGTCCTCGATCATTAGTCCCTTAGGAATCCATATTTGAGTTATTCTAATGGACTTCCCATTTTGTATTGTGATTAATGCATAAGATTTTTGACTAGCAGATGACTTCCTGCTAGCCACTAATCCTTTAACTTTTGAAGAAGATTTTCTTTTAAAATTCTTGACTTAGTGTCAGGTTTAAATTACCAAGATTTATTAGCTTTTTCTAGCTTATTCTTAAGCCAGCTAACAGTTGGTGGAACATAAACTATTTCATTTTTGAAAGCAACTTCTTCATGAATATGATCAGATTCAATGTCAGTCATGCTTCCTTTGACAAAACTATTGGCTTAAGTTTGTCATTTGGCTTTGACCTTTTTTGCAGGACAAGTTAGGATCATTGCTATCAAATTCCCAATTCGGATCTAGATCCAACATGTTTCAACATGCTGATCTGATATTTGACAGCATCACCAGACCTTGTCCATGCACAGACAACATAGTTAAGCCTTTTGTTTTCAGATGAAAGTAGTTTGAATATGTTCTGAGCATCTCATTTTAGATGAGATATCTTCAATCTTCTTTTCAAAAACGTGTGACTCTTCCTCTTTAGATAGATTTGGTTCATTTAAATCTGATGAAGATTTAGTTTCATTTAGAGATTCTGCTAGATTTCTGTACTCGATGACCATGTCATCTAGTGCAGCTACTAGTTGTTCCCTTGAAAACCTTTTGGAAGAGAAATCAAATACCTCAGTCTCCTAAGTTCCTTCCTCATCTTCTCTGGCCATGAAGCAGGCCACGTCTTCTTCATCACTTTCACTAGATGAGAAGTACGAGCCACAGTTGCTTCCTCTGTTCTTTTCATCACCAGCTCTTTTCCATCATCTTTGGCATCTTCACGCTTTGGCTTCCGGCATTCCGATGCATAATGACCTTTAATACCACAGTTAAAACAAGTAACGTTAGCTTTAGATTTTCTATTATCATTAGAATTTGAAGAGTTTGAGTTAG
This sequence comes from Impatiens glandulifera, assembly GCF_907164915.1. Taxonomy (NCBI): domain Eukaryota; kingdom Viridiplantae; phylum Streptophyta; class Magnoliopsida; order Ericales; family Balsaminaceae; genus Impatiens; species Impatiens glandulifera. The sequence continues at coordinate 3,936 of NW_025919075.1, forward strand.
AGTTGCTCTTTTTCATGAAGTCGCCAAACTTCTTCACAAAGAGAGACATGGTATCGCTGCTCAGCTGCTGAGCTGCCATCTTCACGTCCGGAGCGGTTGGTGGCTCTTCAGCGGTCACCAGCGCCTTGGCAATAATAACGGACGAGGGTTGATCTTCTTCCATCCTACAGTTTAGCTCGAACTCATAGGCCTTGAGGTCAGCGAAGAGATCAAAGAGAGAGATCTTGTTAAGATCTTTGGATTCTCTCATAGTCATAGTCTTTATGTCTCATTCTCTTGGAAGAGCATGCATGACCTTGATAGAAAGCTCCCGGTTGCTATAGGTCTTTCCTAGGATGGACAGAGAGGAGACGATTTTGCTGAATCTGGTGTCGAAATCGTTCATTGTTTCACCAGGATGCATTTTGAATCTGTCGAACTGTTGAGTAGCAACCATGATCTTGTTTTCCTTGGTTTGCTCATTGCCTTCACATAGTTGAGTGAGTCTGTCCCATACCTCTTTGGCAGTGTCACATTCGATGATGTAGTTGAACATACTGTCATCGAGAGATCTGTACAGAACATCAAGAGCCATGTTGTTGAGGTTGTTATGCCTCTTTTCATCAGCAGTCCAGTCGGTCTTTTCCTTATCAATCTTGATAGGACCTTCTGTGACAACACTCCACATGTCATCATGAAGAGAAGAGAGATGAGCACGAACTCTTTTTTCCAAACAATGTAGTTTTCACGAGAGAAGGTTAGAATGGCTGTAGCACTGACATCTTTGGGTATGTTCGACATATTTCAGGAAAAGCTTGAGAATAGAAACAGGGCTCGGATACTAATTGATAGGATCGGCTTTATCGATAGAGACGGGGGTTTGTCTAAGGATGAAGGCTTATGAAAAACAGTTTGAAAGAAATCCTGTTAGGGATTTAATTCTCTTTCTATTCTACGCAAACTTGTGTAAACACTTGAAACAGATTCAAGGCAGAATTGTTTACTTGGGTTTGAAGCACAAGATGAAATATGAAAAGATGACAGAAATGAAGAACACAATAGTTTGTTTATGGATGTTCGGAGAAACTCTCCTACGTCACCCCTTCTTCCAACCACCAAAAGGATTCACTATAATATGATAAGAATCAAATACAGTTTACACACACTTAACTCACTATTGAACAGAACACTTTCTGTTCAATTACAAGATGAAGAATTCACTCAACTAAAGGTGTTTTGATTCTAGCTCTCTCTCTCGATTCACACACAGTACAATCAGAAAGAAGCTTCACAGAATAATTTCAGTAAGCAAGATGATTGAGTAGTCTCTCTCTCTGCAAAATCAGATTGTTTGTTCGTTAGACTTTGTAATGCTTGAAAACTGATGCTTCGTCCGTTGTCCTTAAGATTGGTTAAATACTGAGTAGGAGCTAACGGTCGAATCTTCAAGAATGATATGTGGCACTCTTCCATTGGAAAGACTCCATTGTACACAACAGGTTCTAAGAACAAGTATCGTGGCCGTACAGAACTGGTAGTGCGCCGAATATTCCATCAGGGATGTACCTACAAAACGGGTAATGTGAGGAAAATTCTCTTACGTGGCATTCCTTGATTGGATGCATATAGCTGCTGTACTAATCTTCACAAGAAAGTGGAGCAGAAGTAGGGTACATCTATAGCACATGGGTAGGAGAAATGATAGATTCAAGCGTACAGCTTAAACTGAGCATTAGACATATTACAGTTAGACGGATTGTGAAAATTAGTCTAATGAAATAGGTCAACTCCTTCTAATGAAAAACGTCTATTACACCGCCTGGTCTAATAGAATTAGACTCGCGTCTAATTACAATAACCATTAGACCGACACGTCTAACTCCACTAAGTTAGACTGGCACGTCTAATTCCGGTTCTACCTCAGACTTGTCTGAAGGAGTTAGACTCACGTCTAACTTTCACTAATTAGACCACACGTCTAATTATTCAATAAACATTAGACTGGAACGTCTAACTCCACTGAGTTAGACTGCACGTCCAATTCCGGTTTCTACCTCAGACTGTCTGAAGGAGTTAGACTCACGTGTAACTTTCACTAATTAGACCACACGTCTAATTATTCAATAACCATTAGGACCGGCACGTCTAATTCCACTGAGTTAGAATGCACGTCTAATTACGGTTCTACTCAGACTTGTCTGAAGGAGTTAGACTCACGTCTAACTTCACTAATTAGACCAAACGTCTAATTATTCAATAACTATTATACCAGCAGTCTAACTCCACTGAGTTAGACTGCACGTTTAATTCTGGTTCTACCTCAGACTTGTCTGAAGGAGTTAGACTCACGTCTAACTTTCACTAATTAGACCACACGTCTAATTATTCAATAACCATTAGACCGGCACGTCTAATTCCGGTTCTACCTCAGACTTGTCTGAAGGAGTTAGACTTCACGTCTAATTTTCACTAATTAGACCACACATCTAATTATTCAATAACCATTAGACCGGCACGTCTTAACTCCACTGAGTTAGACTGCACGTCTAATTCCGGTTCTACCTCAGACTTGTCTGAAGGAGTTAGACTCATGTCTAACTTTCACTAATTAGACCACACGTCTAATTATTCAATAACCATTAAATCGGCACGTCTAACTCACTGAGTTAGACTACCACGTCTAATTCCGGTTATCAATTAAACTACCCGTCTAATTACAAATATATTAGACTACACGTCTAACTCTGATGAGTTAACACTGTAGTCTAATTCCAAATATATTAGACTTACGTATAATTCCATTAGGACTCACGTCTAATTCCATTAGACCTCACGTCTAATTCCGCGTATTCATTAGACTTGCGTCTAATTCTTTACATATATTAGACTACACGTCTAACTCCGATGAGTTAGACTGTACGTCTAATTCTATTAGACTTACGTCTAATTCCATGTATTCATTAGACTTGCGTTAATTCTTACACATCTATTAGACTACACGTCTAACTCGATGAGTTAGACTGTACCTCTAATTCCGAATATATTAGACTTTCATCTAATTCCATTAGACTCACGTCTAATTCCGTGTAACTATTAGACCGTCTGTCTAATTACACGTCTATTAGACTGCACGTCTAACTCCGATGAGCTAGACTATGCGTCTAATTTTATGCGAATGAAAATCAAAATCGGTCTAATGACCCTCATTAGATCCAAGTCTTATAATGTATTGTCTCAATACACCTGTATCGAAACTCATAAGTTATTTCATCATCAAAATATCAGAGGGTAAATTATTTCAACACTTAGTCAAAATGATTTGACCCAACAACTTGCAATGCTTGCCTCAATTCCTGTTTGGTATGCTCATTCTAGATCAAGTTTGTACAATTATGATCCATTATAAATGCTCGGCAAAATTCAGGCCAATTTCAAAGTAGTCTACTAGAATTCACATTTGTGCTCTCTATAACACCTTGGGCAGGAACATGTATCATTTAATATGCCAAACATATTTTGATCAACAAAATCTATAGGATTTAGAGCATTTGCTTCACTTAACTCTTGTAAACTTGTTGAGGGAGCGTTCACGAAGTTACTAGTTTATGGAGCTCCTGAATCTGTCAAACCATCATCAGTATTAGCAATATGAGATATAACACTTGGAATCAATACTGAACTTGGATCAGTTGCAGGCTTCTATGACCCATATAACCATATTAAGGCCCTAACATTGCTCTGCCTTGCCAAGTAGCTTTAACAGTCTTAACTAATGATGTAAAATGCACTACATGAATCTTTCTCTAATGAAGTAATCGCCTTTGTCGAATATTCAATGAAGACCCTTCTTGATCTAATGCATTTTGTGTACCATTAAGTGAAACCCCATCAAAACAGATATGTAGATAAGCAACCAAGCTTGTTGGGCCTTTGGGTCCAGCCCAATCAGACATTTAATTAAACAAGCAAACTCTAAGAATGTTGATCATTCTATTACTGCTAGAGAGAGAATATTCTGCTAAGAAGAGAAGAAACAAAGAAGAGGAAATAGAGGAAGAAAAAGAGAAGGAGGCCGTAGAGATCTCCTTACATTTATCACCTTCAGGTTCTAGTTTCTTGTTGTATATCTAGAGTAGCTTGAGTATGAATGAAATTGGTTTTCTCTGTTTGTATACCTCAACTTTGATTTTAAAGTTGAGAAGAACATTTGTATCTGTTTCTTGTTTATAGTGAAATTTGTCGGTTGGCCCTGTGGTTTTTACCCTCCGGGTTGAGAGAGGGTTTCACGTAAATCTGGCGTTGTTTTGTGCTTGATCTCCTATTTTAATTTTGGATAATTTGTGCAGTTACCCATCTCACATCGATTGATTATAGTATAAAAGTATTATTCGTTTCAAAATTCCCAACAAGTGGTATTAGAGTTATTAAGTTTATTTTTGAAGAGTGCTTTTGTAGGTTGAGATGGAAGGCAATAGCACAATGATTAGGTTGACAAATAATAATTTTCAGATTTGAAAATCCAAAATGGAGGATATCCTTTACTATAAAAACTTGTATGAGCCGGTTGAAGGAGATAGTGCGAAGCCAAAAGATATGTCTAACAGTGATCGGACAAAATTGAACCGGAAAGTAGTCGGCACAATCAGACAATGGCTTGATGATAGCGTGTACCACCATGTAGCAAGTGAGAAGAATGCATATGAGTCGTGGAAGAAGTTGGAGTCAGTCTATGAGCATAAAACAGTAGGTAACAAAGTGTTTCTAATTCGAAAGTTAGTAAATATGAAATTAGAGAAGGTGTAGGTGTTGCTGAGCATTTAAATGAGTTCCAGAGCTTGATTAATCAATTATCAGTGACGGAGATAACATTAGAAGATGAGCTGCAAGACTTATTTCTCATGAGATCATTGCCCGACAGTTGGGAGACATTGGTTGTGACAATTAGTAATGAAGCTCTAAATGGTGTTATTACTATGAGTATAGTTACTAGCATCTTGTTCAATGAAGAGACAAGAAGGAAGTCACCTAATACAAATAGTGCACATGCCCTAGTCATAGAGAACATGGGAAGAGTTGAATACCGACAACAATTAAGAGGTCATAACAAGTCTAGAGGCAAATCAAAATCTAAGGGAAGACAATGCTATTATTGTGGTAAAGAAGGTCATATGAAGAAAAATTGTAGAGCCTAGAAAAGACTACAAAATGAAGACAAAAATTAGAAAAAAGATGATGAGATCAGAAATACCACATCCATAGTAACTGCAGATGATGTAGTGATTCTTTCTTGTGAAAAAGAACAATATCTACATGTAAAAAGTAACCAAGGAGTTGAGTGGATATTTGATACAGGTGCTTGCTATCATGCTACACCAAATAGAGAGTTTTTCACAACTTACAAGGCTGGAGATCTTGGTACAATGAAGATGGGTAATACTAGTCACTCGAGTATTGTGGATATTGGCGATATTTGTTTGTAGATAGAGATGGGACATCAGTTAACACTGAAAGATGTGCGACATATTCCTGATTTGCGTCTAAACTTGATATCAGGTGATGCATTGGAAAAAGATGGATTCAAGCATTACCTTGGTAGTGGAGAATGGAAGCTCAGCAAGGGATCAATGATTGTAATACAAGGAAAGTCGTGACACTCCTTATACCGAACACATGTGAAGATACTCAAGAATGATTTGAATGTAGTACAAGCTGAAAGCTCTTTAAATCTATGACATCAACGTCTCAGACACATGAGTGAGAAAGGGCTGCGAATTCTAGTGAGGAAGTTTCACATCCCCTCAACCAAAGACGAGGTTCTGGATCTATGCGATTAATGCCCATTTGGTAAGCAACACAGAGTCTCTTTTAGTCAAATATCAGAAAGGAAACATAATGTGCTGGACTTGATTTATTCTGATGTGTGTGGTCATTTTGAGGAGGAGTCAATGGGTGACAATCGATACTTTCTAACATTTATTGATGACGCATCTAGAAAGTTGTGGGTTTATTTTATGAGAACGAAAGACCAGGTATTTAATTACTTTAAGAGTTCCATGTCATGGTAGAAAGAGAGACAAACAATAAGTTGAAATGTCTTTGCTCTGATAACGGGGGAGAGTATACCTCCAAGGAGTTTAAAGAATATTGTGTAAAATATAGAATCAACATGAGAAATAGTGCCTGGAACTCCACAACACAATGGTGTGGCTGAGAGAATGAATCGCACCGTTGTAGAAAAGGTGAGATGCATGCTGGAGATGACAAAGTTACCAAAACAGTTTAGGGCAAAATCAGTTCGCACATCTTGCTATCTCATAAACAGGTCACCCTCTATTCCTTTGAAGTTTGAAATACCAGAAAGAGTATGATCTACGAAGAATATTTTATACTCGCATCTAAGGGTGTTTGGATGCAAAGCATATGTGCATATTTCAAAGAACAAAGATCCAAGTTGGATGATAAAGCAATTCCATGTATTTTCCTTGAATATGGAAATGAGGAATTTGGGTACAAATTATTGGGCCCAAAAAAGAAGAGAATTGTTAGATGCAGATATGTGTTTTCCGAGGGTCAGAATGAGATAAATCTATAAATCAATGAGAAGTTAGAGAGAGTTGATGTGTTTATAGAACTCATACCAATTCTTTCACATGTACAACCAACAGTAACAAATGAAGATGAACATAATGAAGAAGTCACTAAGATAACCTCTAACATGAATGATAGTAATGATGATGATATTATTTATGATGCTCATGAGTAGGGGGAACAACATCGTCAAGAGGAGCCAGAAGAGCCCCCGTTAAGAAGGTCTGAAAGAGAGCACCAACCTTTTAAAAGATACCCTTCTTCAAAGTATATCCTATTGACATAAGAAGGAGAGCCAAGAAGTTTTCAAGAGGCACAAGTTTATAAAGACAAGGCTAAGTGGCAGAATGCAATGAAAGATGAGATGAAGTCATTACAAGAAATGAGCACATATGAGCTAGTCGAGCTTCCTAAGGTTTGTAAGGCATTGAGAAATAAATGGGTGTTCAAGATAAATAGAGATGAAAATGTAGAAATTATGAAATACAAAGCTCAACTGGTTGTAAAGGGTTTTGGACAGAAACAAGGCATAAACTTTGAGGAGATTTTCTCACCAGTGGTAAAGATGACTTTCATTCGTACAATGTTAGGTCTAGTAGCTAACTTAGACCTTGAGCTTGAGCAACTTGATGTAAAACTGCTTTTCTTCATGGTAGCTTGGAAGAAGAGATCTACATGGTACAACTAGAGGGATTTGAAGTGAAAGAAAAGGAGAACACAGTTTACGAATTGAAGAAGAGGCTATACGGTTTAAAATAAGCTCTGAGACAATGGTACACGAAATTTGACTCTTTTATGATGAGTAATGGGTACCAGAGAACTAAGGCGGATCCGTGTATTTACTTCAAAAGATTTTCTAATTGAAAGTTTCTAATCCTTTTACTTTATATTGATGATATGTTGATTGTAGGACATGATGCTTAGATAATATCCATGTTGAAGAAGGTTATGTCCAATACATTTGACATGAAGGACATGGGCCAAGCATGTCAGATATTGGGAATGCAGATTACTCGTGACAAAAAGGCTAGGAGACTTTGGTTGTCAAAAGAGAAGTACATTGAAAGGGTGCTTGGGAGATTCAACATGCAAGGAGAAAAGGAAGTAAGTTGTCCACTTCCTGGCCATTTGAAATTGAGCAAGAAGATGTGTCCATCAATAGAGAAAGAAATGATGAAATGTCAAGTATGCCATACTCCTCAGTTGTAGGGCGTTTAATATATGCAATAGTTTGCACTAGGCCAAATATAGCCCATGTAGTCGGTGTGGTAAGTAGATTCCTCTCTAATCCAGAAAAACCACATTGGGAAGCAGTGATGTGGATTCTTAGATATATAAGAGGTACTTCTAATTTGTGTTTCAGTTTTGGAAATGTTGAAACTGTGTTAGAAGGTTACACAAATGCTTGTTGGAGATCTAGATCACAGAAAATCCACTTCGGGTTATGTGTTTACTTTTGTAGGGGGAGTCGTGTCATGGAAATCCAAGTTGCAGAAATGTGTAGCTTTGTCAACAATAGAAGCAGAATACATTGCAGCAACTGAAGCTGGTAAGGAGTTATTGTGGATGATTAGATTTCTCTTAGAGCTTGGTATGCAACAGGAATATGTAATTGTTTATTGTGATAGCCAAAGTGCCATAAATTTGAGCAAGAATGCTACATATCCTTCCAGAACTAAGCATATTGATGTGAGATTTCATTGGTTAAGAGATGTAATAGAAAACCATTAGATGAAGCTGAAGAAAATCCACATGAATAAGAACCCGTCAGACATGTTTATGAAGATTGCTCCAAAAGACAAGTTCGAGCTCTATTGTCGGCTTGTCGGCATGAATACCAGGTGATGACTTGAAGATTAGTGTGCCTCTTTCCGTGGGCTGGAGGGGGAGATTGTTGGGCCTTTGGGTCCAGCCCAATCAGGCATTTAATTAAACAAGCAAACTCTAAGAATGCTGATCATTTTATCACTTCTAGAGAGAACATTCTGCTAAGAAGAGAAGAAACAGAGAAAAAGAAACAGATAAAGAAGAAGAGAAGGAGGCAATAGAGATCTCCTTACATTTATCACCTTCAGGTTCCAATTTTTGTTGTATATCTAGACTAGCTTGAGTCTGGATGAAATTGATTTTCTCTGTTTGTATACCTCAACTTTGAGTTTAAAATTGAGAAGAATATTTGTATCCATTTCTTTTTATAGTGAAATTTTTCGGTTGGACCCATGGTTTTTACCCTCAAAATTAACAGGGTTTTTCACGTAAATGTGGTATTATTTTATTGTGTACTTGATCTCCTATTTTAAATTTGGATAACCTGTACATTTATCCATCTCACATTGATTGATTACCGTATAAAAGTATTCTTCTTTTCAAAATTCCCAACAAAGCCTAGAGGAAGCACTCTGGAGAGCAAATCAAGAGTAGGTTGATAAGAATCTGCTCACAGTGCCACAAGTTGACGGCTGATATCACAACATTCTCCAAAAGGAAGGAAAATAGGCATGCAATAAATGACAGAGCAAAGTAGCATCACGCAAAGTAGCATCACGCATGAATTCTATAGCAATTGCATCTTCTTCTGCAATTGTGCGCATAATAACAACAACCGCCTCTCTTATAGTCCCAGCATGATGTCCAAATAATGCAAATAAGCGACGACGTAAACCAGCTACTTGCCTGCTACATTTCATCCTTGTTGATAGTGATGCAAATGAAGTCGCCAAAATCATTGATAGCTCGAACATAATCAGCCGCAAGCACATGAGTTCCACCACAACTGGAATCGCCGGACAACGCCTCTTCTCTTGCACCGGAGAACTGAAGAAGGAAGAACAAAGGAGAAGTAGAAATTGTAAGAGAAGTTGTTGTCCTTGCCGGAATCACCTTCAAGCGTTCTTGAATTGGTTCCCTCACTCTCCATTCAGGCTCTCTTTCTCTTTGCGCTTCTTGAACTCTGATATGCTCTTTCATAGAAAATCAGCCAACCTCCTTTAACTGATTGGAATTCGATCTCCCTTCTCAACAAAAATGATCCCCCTTGTCTCTTAACTGGAATCGATCTGTTTTTTTTGTTCTAACCCCCAAATGAGCCAAAATACCCAATAACCGTTCACCCCCTTTTTTTTGTTTCATTGGAGGGAAAAATTGGGAATAAAATAAAAAACAACAAATTCATCTTCCTTTATTTCTAAAAAAACTCTCCTTAACCGGTTGATCGGTGATTGACTTTTCCTTGACCCGGGTTGAATCACTGGTTTGCGAGTTGACTTGCCGGTTTGACTCATTTTCATCTTTTTCATCTTTTTTAATATCTTCTGCACATAATTACAAACATCGATATTATACACAAAATTCATGATTTTTCAAAATGATGGATATGAACGTGTTACGAGTTCCAGAAACTGAGTTGTTATGAAAAATGGAATTTTGACCCATAAACGATCTCCGAAATGACCTTTCAGTACAATTTCTCCAACAACAATATTATACTCAAAGTCCACGATTTTTCGTGCTGGTCATTTTGAAGGTATGAGGACACTCGTGAGTTGAGTGTTTTTAAATTTCGATGTTTAGACCATCATTTTCAGATTATTCCGAGCCGATTTTCAAATGAAAATTTATGTTTTTATTCTCCTGACCTAGTAAATGAGTGTGGGTATTATATTAGACCATGTTATTTATTGGATATTTGTGGTATAAAAATGGGGTGTCTATAGTGACATTTATAAAAAAATAAAAGATCCGTGTCACTAATTTAACTAACAAAATTCAATGAAATGAAAATTTTTACTACCAAATTTCAAAAAATCGGTAGTCAAATCTTCAATTCACTGAAATTTGGTAATTAACTTAGTGAAATGAGTATTTTATTTATTTATAAATTTCACATAGATAATAAGTTAATGGCGTTTGAAACCATTAAAACTAATATCGTTTTGTATAATTTTAACAAGAAAGAGCTCCAAATTTTAAGGTTTAAAAAAAATCAGAAATCTTAATTGGCCACCAATAATGTGTCTCTATTTGACAATCCTACCATTAATTTTATCTTAAAAAAACGCATTCAATGAGTATGGACTAAATAAAAAGTAAATAAGATTGTATAGAAATTAGATAATAGAGTTTGAACTTAAAAACATAAGCATAATGAAGTTAGGATTCGACGATTATGTTGAATTGACCAAGTTAGGGTTTTACGACCATAGATTGTATCCTTTCATTGGCAAGTGGAAATTCATCATCATAATATTCAATGTCGAGGTTTGTTAAAGAAATAAGAGAAAAAATAAGAAATATATATTTCGCAAACTAATCTTAAATAATGACCAACTAAGGTTAAAATCATGCATGGCCTCGAAAAAAAACACTTTGGGTTTTTTTTGGAAAATAATTAATTATCATTAATTCAAATAAGTAGTTACATGTAAAAAAAATAAAATTACAAAATAATGTCAATAAAATCAAAACAACTAAATACAAATTTAATTATTAAATAATTAATATGACAAATTTACAATAACTAAAATTCTAATGAAGAACATCCAACAATTTTGTCATTTGTTTAGGGTGACTCCAAATATCCGTAGCGGTTAGTGATGAAGTAAAACAAGCCGAACAAACCAATTAAATAGTATTGGAAGAATCTCTACCAAATATTCTAAGCGATAATGAAAATTGTCTTTGACTACGGTCGCTAAGAAACGTTGAAAAATATTATGCAAAATGATAACTAACCATCTACATATATGGTTAAAAAAAAGCGACAAAGCCATAAAAATAATATGAGGATACATATATGAGGTTTTCAACTGAAAAATTAGTTTCAATAACTCTTTATTGAAAAAAGGAAACAAAATTCTAGATTCGGTCACTTCATCTCTTTTGTTGTTAAGAAAGGGAGATAAACTCGAGAGATGATCACCAATACAATATGAGAGTATGAGCAACAAACAACCTACCAACTAGGGGTGAATAAATGAGTAAACTCAACCCGTATTACCAAACTCATATTCAACCCAAATTAAATTTACTCAACTCGTTACCCAACCTATATTATTCATTGATATGGATTGGGTAACCCAAACTAAATAATTTTTATTTATTATTTTGTCTCGTTCAATACGTCTTTGTCTTGTTCAATACATTTTTAACTACTTAACAAATATTTGACTTATTTTACCCTGTTTAACACGTTCTTAGCTCGTCTAACATGTTTTTTTACCTTATTTAACATGTTTTTAGTCCATTTAGCAAGTATTTGATTCGTTTTGGCTCGTTTTAACACATTTTGAGCTGTTTAACACGTTTTCACTCGTTTAACGCATTTTAGCTCGTTTAATAAGTATTTGACTCATTTAGCTCTATTTAATATGTTTTTGTTTTTAATACGTCTTTGACCTATTTAATATATTTTTGATTTATCTAACACATTTTGATTTATTTATGTTTATAATAAGAGTCAAGTTTCCATTTCATCTATAATCTAGAAGTAATTATGTAGAAGATTATTGCGTAAAAAAAAAGAACGTGGAAGAGAATATTAGAGATGGAAGTGAGAGAAGATGAGGAAAAAATGGATGTGAAAGAGGATGTTAAATTCTTGAAATGAATATGTAAACTGAAAATTTATTATTAAAATTGTTATCTAAATAATTTAATCACTATTTTATATAGGAGTAGGAGTAGCACAAGAAACTGTAATTAATATTAACTAACAGTTTTATTAATCTGTTTTATTATTTTTACGTCCTCTTATTAAGGAGAAACATATTAGAAAAAAAGTTTCACTTTGACAAAATAAATTGATTAAACATCAAACTACAATCATGTAGTCATATTGTCTTATCAAATCCAATTCATCAAGTTTCATTTTTTAGCTACCCAATATAGAAACTCAAGTCTTCGTTAGTCCATTCAAAACAATCACTATGGAATGTCTTTTCTTAATCAACGGACAACTTTCAACATTTACAACTTTATTTTTTTTAAAGAAACCAATTTAACATTTTTTATGGTTTTGACAAATCATGTCAACAAACCCCTTTCTTTTGCGATTGCAATGTGATCTTTCTCTGCGTGTTGAAGAAACTATCAAAAATCTCATTTTATCTGACAAATTCGTCCTCGCATTCAGAAGTCCATCAACTTCATTTTCGGTTTTCCAACAACAGGTTGGGCAATCATCCTAGCCTCAACCCTCTTAATTTGAATTCACGCTTAGATATGATCGGAAGTCTCTAAGCTCGTCCTTAACAAGTTCATGATAAACTTTCAATACATTGTAGTAGTCTCCTTTAATCACACGAATTGGAGCAATAAGAAGTTTAAGACTCTTCAATTGCTATTGCAAGATCTCTATTTTTTTATCACCATTTTCTCTATCTCCTTTAACTCTCAAGAAGATTCCATAGGAGAAACTACCATTATTAATCCATGAGAGGTCTCTACCCGATTAGAATTCTTTGAAAGTATCTCGTTGAGTTCCTTTCTAGCTACTTCTATATCTCCTAATCATGAATATAGACTATAATTATAACGCAGCGGAAGCATACCTGAAGATGATCTCATTGTAGATCCGGATTGATCTGTTCTTGAAAGGAACGACTAGGTCTTCCAAGACTAAGTATTATCCGTTCTCCTCTGATATTGACGGGGGAAATCAAAGGACAAGAAAATGGAGGAGAGTTGAGAGAGAGAAGGCGTGAGAGTTCTTCTTTTAATCTCCTCTCTTGTTTATTAAATAATACTTGTCTCAAGGACCTAACCCTAGTTGAAGCACATATATTGTTATAGTCCACAATATAAGAAGGCCTACCATATTATTAATACTTGTTTTATCAAGTCACCAAATAAACAAATACTAAACGGGTATCTACAATTATTCATTTCATAATCATTAAGCCCATGACTTTAATCTAATAATATGTTCTACATATATATTTAAATCCAAAATCCAACAATCTCCCACTGGAATTAATATGTATCCGAATGAACACATTATTCTTTAAGAGCTCAATTTATCAGTCAATAAAAATAAAGGGCTTATAACAATCTGGTCCATCAATCATAGTAATATAGGACTAAAGAAACATTCATCATATTTATGGCTAAACTAACAATAATCACTGATACTACTGCAATCAAACGACATAGATCAATTATGAAACATGTAGAGAAAAAATCACATTAATGTGACCTGAATATGTCAATTTTCTCTGGTCCAAACTTAATGAGATCGTTATCTTTGAATATAATGTACAAAAGTGTCAAAAATAAACTTTATTTCTGATCAGAAAAGTGCTTTAGAAAATATCGCGCAATTGACAAAAATTAATTGTAGCATACTCTCCCACTATAATGAAGCTTCCTTAAATTGTAACACACACATACGTGCAATATGCCCGTAAAATACCATAGGTGTTACACCTTTAGTTAGGGGGTCTACTAACATAGATTTTGTTCATAAATGCTCGATGCAAATCTGACCACTTTGTACCATTTCTTTCAAACGTAGGAACTTAATATCAATATGCTTTGACTTCGACGAGATCCTATTGTTATTGGAATACAAAACAGCTGAATTATTGTCACAAAAAATCTTAATAGGTCTTTCGACGCCCGGAATAATGCGCAGCCTTGTGAAAAAATTCTTTAACCAAATTCCCTGATGTGATGCTTCAAAACATGCCACAAATTCAGCCTCCATAGTAGAGCTGGTAACAAGTGTCTGTTTGGCACTACGCCAAGAAATGGCTCCTCCAGCCAATGTATAAACGCAGCTAGATGTAGATCTCCTATTGTCTGGGCAACCCGCAAAATCGAAGTCAGAGTACCCAACGATCTCCAAATGGTCTGACCTCCTATATGTGAGCATATAATCCTTTGTTTTCTTTAGGTATCTCATCACCCTTATAGCTGCTTTCCAGTGATCCATTCCAGGATTATTGAGATATCTGCTTAACACACCAACTATGAACGCAATATCCGGACGCGTACATACTTGTGCATACATAAGACTTCCAACCGCAGAAGCATATGGAATCTTTTGCATTTCCTGGATGTCTAAACTTGATTTTGGACATTGATTTAAATTGAATTTGTCTCTTTTGGCAACTGGGGTATTTCCTGGTTTGAAATTCTGCATGTCAAATCGTTCAAGTACTTTATCGATATAGCTCATTTGAGATAACCCAAGAATATACTGAGATCTTTCACGGTATATTTGGATCCCTAATACAAAAGAAGCTTCCCCAAGATCTTTCATTTCAAAGTTATTCGAAAGAAATTTCTTAGTTTCGTGCAAGAAGCTCATATCGTTTGTGGTAAGCAGAACGTCATCCACAAACAAAACCAAAAAAATAAATTTACTCCCACTAAACTTTTGATAAACACAATCATCAACTACATTCATTTCAAAACTGTATGAAAGAATTATTTAATGAAATTTGTGATACCACCGGCGAGACACTTGTTTTAGTCTATAAATAGATTTTCTTAATTTACAAACCATTTGTTTCGGGTCATCGACCTCAAAACTTTCAGGTTGTACCATATAGATTGTTTCATCAATGTCACCATTCAGAAACTCTGTCTTTATATCCATTTGATGAAGCTCCAAATCAAAATGTGTCACTAGAACCATGATTGTCCTAAAAGAGACTTTCAAAGAAATCGGAGAGAAAGTCTCTTTATAGTCAATTCCCTTTTTTCTGAGTATAACCTTTAGCTACAAGACATGCTTTATACCTCTCCACATTACCATTAGCATCCCGTTTGGTTTTAAAAATCCATTTACAACCTACGGGTTTTGCACCTTCTGGCAATAGGACAAGTTCCCAAACCTTATTGTCTTGCATTGATTTATACTCATCACGCATTGCTTTGATCCATTTATCCGAATTAGGACCCTTCATGGCATGACAAAAGTTGATAGGATCATCCTCAGTCATGCCACCATTGTCCTCATTTTCTTGAAGAAATGTCACATAATCATTCAGAATGGCATTTCTCCGTTCTCTAGTGGATTTATGTAATAACGTTGGCTCTTGAACAATATGTTCTTGAGTTTCTTGAGTTTGTTCTTCAGCTATAACTTGGTATTCCCGTTCAATTTGAATGGGTTCCTCAATTGTATCTTGAAACTGTATGGGAGTCGGAATGACTAATCCTTCTTGAGGTGTCAGGTCAATCACTTTGGTGATTTCTTGATCCTCTAAAGAAAAGTCTAAAACTGTATTTCTCCCCTCAAACTCAACATTCTCAAAGAACGTGGCAGTACCCGTCTCAAAAATGTTTCTTAATGTGGAATCATAAAACTTATACCCCTTTGACCGTTCCGAGTAACCAATAAAGTGACTACTCACCGTACGAGATACTAGCTTTGGTTCATTTGGCATATAACGCCTTGCTTCAGCTGGACATCCCCACACCCTAAAATGACGTAAGATGGGTTTACGCCCAGTTCAGAGTTCATAAGGTGTTTTGATTGTCGCCTTAGTCGGTACTCGATTAAGAATATAGACTGCAATTTTCAATGCTTCCCCCCAAAAAGATTTTGGCAAAGTGGTTTGACATATCATACTTCGAACCATATCTTTTAATGTGCGATTACGTCTCTCTGCAACACCATTCATGCTAGGAGAACCCGACATGGTGTATTGAGGGACTATTCCACACTCTTTAAGGAAGTCAGCAAAAGGGCCTGGACGTTGTTCACCCGATCCATCATTTCTACCGTAATATTCACCTCCACGGTCAGATCTAATGATCTTAATGCGTTTGTTGAGTTGATTTTCAACTTCAACCTTAAATGCTTTGAACATGTCCACTGCCTCAGATTTTTCCCTTATGAGGTAAAGATAGCCATATCGAGAATAATCATATGTGAATGATACAAAGTATTGTTGACCATTCCACGAAGGTGTGGAAAATGGCCCACAAATGTCTGTATGTATCAACTCTAAGACTTATGTAGCTCGATAAGCACCTGTCCTCTTCACTTTGGTCTGTTTACCTTTAATGCAGTTAACACAAACCTCAATATCCGAAAAATCTATGGAATCAAGGATTCCATCCTTAATGAGTCTTTCAACTCGATTTTTCGAAATATGACCTAAACGTTTGTGCCATAATAAACTTGAATTATTTAATTTTCGCTTAGTACCTCTCGTTTGCACATTTAGGGTTTCATGATATGAAGTTAAAGTGTCAAGCATGTATAAATTGTCATTCAACATAAAAGTACCAAAACCAACCAAATTTGAATTCAAAGACAATGCAACTTCATTGTTTCCAAACGAACAATGATAACCGAATTTGTCCAAATAAGAAACATAAACCAAATTCCGTCAAAATGACGGTATAATAAAAGTGTCTTTTAATTCAAGAAAATGCCCAGTACTTAGCAACAATTTAAAATTGCCAACTGTTTCCACTTCGACTGATTCCCCATTTCCAAAGTAAATGCGCCTTTCAGCATCAATTGGGCTTCGGTGGCTTAGGCAACCCTGCATTGAAACAGTGATGTTAGTAGTTGAACCAGAGTCTAACCACCAAGTGTTTCGAGGCACTAAAGCTAGATTAACTTCAAAACAAACCAATGTAAGAACAGTACCTTTCTTCACACACCAATTGTGATAGCTGGCACAATCCTTCTTTTCATGTCCAGTCTTCTTGCAAAAGAAGCAAGATTTATCCATAGGACGAGCCTAAAGAGCTGGGACTGGAGCCTTAGCAGTCTCAATCTTCACGGCCTTAAACTTTCTTTTATTGCCGCTGACATATTTTGAGGTTCCAATCATATGTACCTCCTTAGTCCTTTTGTGCTTCATTCTTTCTTCCTCTTCAACACAGTGAGAAATGAGTTCATTAAGAGTCCATTTCTCCTTTTGACAGTTATAACTAACTTTGAATTGATCATATTGAGCAGGAAGTGAGAGCAGGACCAATAGGACTAACATGTCCTCTGAAAGGTCTAACTTGAGTGCTCTCAGTTTTGAAGCGACATTGGACATATTAAGAATGTACTCCCTTATGTTCCCCTTCCCGAGATACCTCATGGTAATGAGTGACTGAAGAAAAATACTCATTTCCGCATTATCGCTTTTAGTAAAGCGTTTTTCTATCTCGATGAGAAATTCTTCAACCTTAGTGATATCATCAGATATCGTACCCCGAAATATTTCTGGAATGCTTTTCTTTATGATCATCAGACTTAAACGATTAGATTTTTCCAACTTCTCAAACATCTGCCTTGGATCAGCAGTGCTTACATCCGTAAGAGGAGCGGGTTGGTCTATCCTTAATGCTAAGTCCAGATCCATACAGCCCAAATGAATCAAAATGGATTCTTTTCAGTTCTTAAAGTTGTCCCCCGATAAAATGGGGACTGAATAGTTAGCAGATATCAAAGAACCAGATCCAGATCCTGAAGTTAACAAAAAAATATAAACACTCACATTATTACAAATATTTAAATAATAAACAAATTATGGTTAACCCCATCGCAAGATACCAAACACATCATTAAAACCGATTCTTTGGATAATAATTTTAATTGTAAGCGGTACTCTTGTTGCAATAATAAAATCATGACAATAAATTCTATAAAACTAGTAAATTTATCTTTAGATAAAAGTATAATCCACATGAAAACTTTATAATTGTCACAGATTTATTACCACGAGTATGTTTATATTTCTTCCAAGTATTGATCAACCTTTGGGTTAATCAATAAACGCATGAAATAAAAAATATATAAATATCCTTAAGAATTTAAATAAAACAATTACGAAATAGAGGTCACTTTGGTGACATCTGAAGATGAAATTATTTTATTTAAATGGAATAATTATTAGATTATTAATATTATTAATATTATTATCTAATTTAATAAAACAGATTCTAATAATTCGATCATTATAAAAATTCAGATTCAAATACATACGATCATTATAAAAATTATCGATTCATAAATAGGACTGCTCTGATACCAACTGATAGAAATTTCTTATCAGTATCCTAATCATGAATATAGACTATAATTATAACGCAGCGGAAGCGTACCTGAAAATGGTCCCATTGTAGATTCGGATTGATCTGTTCTTGAAAGGAACAACTAGGTCTTCCAAAACTAAGTATTATCCGTTCTCCTCTGATATTGACGGGGGAAATCAAAGGACAAGAAAACGGAGGAGAGTTGAGAGAGAGAAGGCGTGAGAGTTCTTCTTTTAATCTCCCTCTCCTGTTTATTAAATAATATTTGTCTCAAGGACCTAACCCTAGTTGAAGCCCATATATTGTTAAAGCCCACAATATTATAAGAAGGCCCACCATATTATTAATATTTGTTTTGTCACGTCACCAAATAAACAAATACTAAACGGGTATCTACAATTATTCATTTCATAATCATTAAGCCCATGACTTTAATCTAATAATATGTTCTGCATATATATTTAAATCCAAAATCCAACAAATGAGCATTCAGTATTAGAATTATCTTAATTAAATTCTAATATAATGTGTGAGAAATTAAAATCTGAATGCGGCGAAAGCATACCTTAATTCATATTGTGAATCTTCTCTTTCTTAGACTTTGCATGGATGTAATGATTTTTTAATGTTCTCTTTCCTTAGACTTTCTTTAGGTGAAATGATTCTTCCAATTTGATGAGTACGTCAATGATTTTCTATCTCTGTTGATGGGGACGCAAAGGAGAATTGTCTGTACTTCAAATTGGGACAATTACCGTTACATATAGTCAACATTAAGTTAGTTATTACAGCTAAGTTATTTCTAATTTAGTCTTTTTCATAAAATTAGAAATGTCACTTAAGTTTATATTCATCACAAATACACTCATAAATCATAAACTTAATTTCACATTAGATCATATCATTTTGGTATATATTAAATATGACATTTGTATAATTATTTATTATATTAGTGACACTATAAATTCCAACATTCACCAATGTTAACACATGTTCTTGGGCTTCCGCTTAATAATCTTTCCACAATTTCAATGACATATTTCATCTTATGATTATTCACCTTCCGACTCTAACAAATTCTATAGTCCTTGGACGTCGTTAGGGTTTGCAAGTACGAACTCTTCAAGCAAATAAAAATTAAAATAACCCAAGAATTGTAGAGAAAACCAATAATCCAATTATATATAGAGAGAAGCTACAAGATTTCCTTTGTCCATTCTTCTTCTTCGCCTTCACTTCCAGCAAACTAGAGAGATAGAAATGGTATCCTCTTAATCAAAATTTGCGGTTCTATAGGCGACACATTGAGAAACAGGAACGAAATAAATGAATTCATCCATAATCGATATGGGTTATCATGATATAACACATGATTTGTCTATGATTGATTCACCCGACTCTTCGATACACTTCAATCAGGGACAAAATGTCATCGAGAAAGTCGTTGGCACCTCTCTAACTCCTCAAATTGTCTTGGCCTTCTGCTTCAATTATTGACATTCAGATTCATTGCCTCCTTATTCATATGAATAAACCCTCCACTAGTGGTCTAAAGAGCCACCGATAGAGACAACAAAATATAACAATTTGTCACCATGATAATTTAAAATAAAAGTTGTAAGCTGAAAATTTATTATTCAAGTTGTTATCCAACAATTACATCTTTCTTTTATATTGAGATTTTACAACAAACTACCATTAATACTAACTAAAAAAGTTTAATAAACTTGTTTTGATTATTTTAAGAGAGGATGCGGACATAAGAATGATGGGGGCTCTTGAATGTAATGATATTAATGAGTTAACCAATTTTTTTTTTACTTAACCCAATTAAATTCAAATTTAACAAAAACTAAATTAACTTATCTAAATTCATATTTTGAATTTGGGTCAAGGTTGGGGTATTAGTCAATTTAAAATATGTTTACATATGTCATCAACAATTAATAACATTTTTCAAATTATAAAAAATCAAAATGAAAAATATATGATAAAAAAGTTCGATCCAACTAAATATGAGGTCGTATCAAACAAAATACCAACACACAAATTCTGAGTTATGATAAAAAAAAAAAGTAATCAAGAGACCAAAAAGATACCTTTACGCAACTTCTTCATATAAATATAAATATAAATATAAATATAAATATAAATATAAATATAAATATAAATATAAATATAAATATAAATATAAATATAAATATAAATATAAATATAAATATAAATATAAGGTTTTGACTTTTAAATTTATTTTGATAGAGAATTAATTCACATTAAATTCAAATAGGAGTTACACAGGAAAAATTAATTAGTAAATAATACATGATAACGTCTCCAAAGTCAAAATCAATAATTGATTATCTAAATATTAAATTGCATAAACAATTTACAAAAATAAAACTCTCATTAAAAATTATCCAACGATTATGCAATTTGTTGAAGATTTCTTCAAAGACAAATTTATTTGAGTTATTGAACGATGACGGTTATAGTAGAGCAAGCCGAACGAATCAATGAAACAGTGTCAAAAAAATCTCTACCAAAGATTCTATGCAACAATTAAAATTATCCTTAGCCAATGGTTGATAAGCAATGCCGGAAAAAATCCCGCCAAATACATATGGATCATCTACATATATAACCAAAATAGTGAGAAATTCATACAAATGAAGGGATGATACCTGTAAGAGGTGCTCCATATGAAAGATCAAATCGAGTAATTTTTTATTGAAAAAAAAAATAACTTCATATTCGATTATTTCATCTCATTTACTGTTAAGAAAGGGACGAACACAGACTTAAGAAATGATCGCCAACACAATCAGAGAATATGAGTAACAAACGACCTACAAACAATTAAAAAAATTAATCGAACTATAAAATTCGAGACGAAAAAACCGATTCGACTAAATAAGATATTGAGACCGAATAAATCGTAACATTTACTCAAATTTAAGTCATTAAAAGAAAAATAATAATCTTTCTTGTTACTATATACTATAAAAAGAGTCAATTATTTGAAACATCAACTTTTGTAGAGTTTATTTTTTTTTAGAAAGAGATCTGATTATAAATATTGTAATTAAAATAGGGTTTTGTGTTAATTTATAAGATTGTGATGAAATAAAGTTATTATATATATATTTTTGTGCAAATTTCATAGTCAAGCACCTGAATCAGGTGGACTTGATCCGACCCGTTTACCCACCTAGGTCTTCCTCTCCTCTACGCTCTTCACTTAGTAACTCCACTTTCTCCCTTATAATGAAAGAACAAATTGCAATTGCCGGGAGTAAGTCGGGAGGAGGAGATGCAAATCATGCAATCTAGGAATTGACGCAGTCAGTCGGTGAAGAAGAAATCTAACCAGTACTATATAATTTCTCTATCCGAAGCTGCATCAATGTCAGGAACTGATAACTTGCTCTCAAAGAAAGTAGCCGATCGGTATCTCAAACGTGAGGTGCTTGGAGAAGGAACTTATGGTGTTGTTTACAAGGCGATCGACACTAAGGTACTGTTTATTCTTCCCCTATTGAGAGCTATGGTTTACACCAAGTTACATATTTTGTCTTGGCCCAAGTTTTTTTAGTCTGTGTTTTCTATCCGGCATACACTTCAATCTTCTCCTTCTAGCTCCTGAAAATACTAACTAGAAAGAGTTCTCTGTTGACTACTACAGTGGATTACTAAAAATCAAATGTCTGTTTCACTGAATTTAGCTATCTAAATTAAGAGTTCAATGTGTGGTTTGTAGACCATCTGTATTTGGAGGCTTTTTGGAGTAATTTTCTTGTCTATTGCCAGCTTGTTTTTGTCTCTTTTCTGATGTTGAGGGTCTTTTTACATGGTTAGCTCAGACAGGTCAGACAGTTGCAATTAAGAAAATCCGACTTGGGAAGCAGAAGGAAGGTGTGAATTTTACAGCTCTGAGAGAAATCAAATTGCTTAAGGAGATGAAAGATCCGAATATAATAGAACTGAGTGATGCATTCCCTTATAAAGAAAATCTGCACCTTGTGTTTGAGTTCATGCAAACGGATCTAGAAGCTGTTATCCGTGATAGAAATATCGTTCTTTCACCAGCAGATACAAAATCATACATTCAGATGACATTGAAGGGGCTTGCTTTCTGCCACAAGAACTGGGTATTGCATAGGTATGTCTTTATGTGAATAATAATTTGTGGCATCTATTTCTAGTACCTGTTCTAAGGGTCATTATCCTTTTCAGGGATATGAAACCAAACAATCTATTAATAGGACCTGGTGGACAGTTAAAATTGGCAGATTTTGGCTTAGCCCGTTTATATGGCAGTCCAGATCGTAGATTCACTCACCAGGTATATTTATCTTTTTTCTATGAGGTCAGCAGGTTGAGATGAAATTAGGTCAACAAGTATTAGAAGAGTTTGTTTATAGTGGGCCTAGTTTGTTAAAATGGGTTGGCTAGTAGTCAATTTATTGTTAGTAATGAAATAGTATAAATAATGATGTTAATCGAATAGATATTCAGATGTTTTGATAATGTAATTCTAGTGGCTTCTTCTCTATCTCAACCCTAGACTTCTAATTATCTTGTTATATTAGCATAGAGAACATTGCAACTTGCTGTAGCTGGTTTTGTTGAACTCTTATTAGCATTTGAAGTCTGATATTTTGTTTTTATGTTGCTTAATAGTCTGATATTTTGTTGTGGTAGTTAAACCAAGCAAATTCTAGCTCTCAACGTTTTGGTTTTGCATGAAAAAGTGAAGGTGGTCCATTTATATTTCTTATGGAGCAATGCTTTTTGGCAAATTTATACCAAAAGCTTAATGAAAACTATCTGTAAACAAAATATTGTTTTTTTCCTTAACTCTTGGAAAATGAACTATCTTGATACGAGTTTGTTCAACTAACTTCATCATCTTTGGTGTGAAATTGTTAATCCTTTTTTATGGGTGGAAATGCCTTGTGGTGCCAGATTCCATTTTCAGAGTCCAAAACTTCTTGGCTATAGTTACTTCCATAGATAAGCATTCAATTTGCATCAAAATAAGTTTTCTATTACAATAGATTTCTTGATCTTCTCATTGTGCAATTCTTATTCGAAATCTCATGACTCTCGAGTAGGTCTTTGCTCGATGGTATAGGGCACCTGAGCTACTGTTTGGTGCCAAGGCTTATGGTCCGGCAGTTGATGTATGGGCTGCAGGTTGTATATTTGCTGAACTCCTCCTACGACGGCCTTTTCTACAGGTGGATTTACTTTGTTATTTCTGTAAGTTAATTTAGGCGATATTTTGTATCTCCTGATCGCGACAGTTTGTCTCAATCCTCTTACTCCATGTAATCTAATTCATATTGACGGCTAGAGTGCTGCTGTGTACAAAAATTTACAAAATTAAAAGGGTTTCATGTTACTATGGATCGATCTCTAATTCTCTATGCTAGTATCTTATTTACTTAAAATGCATTTTCTTTTGATGACTAGTATCATCAGAATAATTATTTTATTCTTTGCAATTTACTATGATTTGACCTTCTCTCTCTGTTTAGGATTGAACCTTAAGTTTCTAAATAGATAGTTTACCATCTCAACTATCTTTAAGGTTAAGTACTCCGTTCTTAACAGGGGCATCCTATTCAACTAACTTAAGTAGAACAATTCTTGCCTCCTCTCTGTGGATGAAAGCAACTTTTAGTCTCCTAAATCAATCCAAACCCACCCAGAGTAGCTCAAGTCGCAAGAGTATTACTTAAGACATTAAGGTCTAAGTTCGATTCTCATCGACATCACCCTTAAGTGAAGTAGGGATCATGGAAGTAAGTAGAGTGTTGTTGTGCTAGTGAGAAAAAATCCTGTCATTCTAAATACAGCAAATATCCCTTTATAAGGCTTGAGCGGAGGAAATGATTCCATATAGAAAATAATGAAGCCATTTGGAAATTCTATTCGGGTCCGTGTCTGGATCTGTCTAGGGAAGTTTTTTGAATACAATTTTTGTTTGTCAAATATCTCATCTGGATGTGGAGCAAGATGAGATAACATTATAAGATATAAATTCATAAACTTATATATGTTTTATCATCCAAACCCACACCCATATGCAAAAAAGGGTTTCCATCACCCAAACCCACACCCATATGCAAAAAGGGGTTTCCATCATCCAAACTCACACCCATATGCAAAAAAGGGTTTCCAAATTTCTACATACGGATTTCTAATTGATTGGCTTTTATCTGTTCCTAATAGTTAGAGATCTCATTCCTGAACAGGAGGTGAAAATTCAAATCTCATCAATTGCAAAAACAAATGTATTAATTGAGTTTTATTTCAGGGTAACAGTGATATGGATCAGTTGGGAAAGATTTTTGCTGCTTTTGGGACTCCAAAGTCCTCTCAGTGGCCTGATATGCAATATCTTCCAGATTATGTTGAATATCAATATGTCCCTGGACAGTCTCTAAGACAGTTGTTTCCTATGGCTAGTGATGATGCATTGGATCTATTGTCAAAGATGTTTATGTATGATCCAAAATTGCGGATCACTTCCCAGCAGGCTTTGGAGCACAGGTATGAAATTTATCACATAAATCATATCTTTTTGTTTTCTAACTAAAATATATTTTTATTAAAGGTACTTTTCATCTGGACCTCCACCGACAGAACCAGTTTTACTCCCAAGGCCACCTCCCAAAAGGGAATCCCAGAACTCTACGGTTTCAGACTATAATCAATCTGATGGTCCTACTGTTCTGTCTCCTCCAAGAAAATCGAGGAGAGTTATGCCACAACGTGTGGCACATGAAGAAAATGTGCACCAATCTGATGAAGCAGGTGAGTATACAGGTGAGAGGACTGAACTTCTACCAACGTCGGTAGATTTTTCTATATTTGGATCAGGACCACCTAATAGACCAACAATCACCAGGTACGTGATATGATTGAGGCTTAAATATGTTTGTTTATTTAATTATGTTAATTTCCAGTTCTTAATGGGGGTTGGTTCTAAATCTTATTTTCCTTTTTTCTATGTTCTTATGATTAATCATTCATTCCCTTGAAATAGCCCTTTGACAAGAAATTAAAAAAAAAATTACATCAAACAAGCTCTACATCTCACATTCAATCATTGAATCCATGCTCTCTGTTCAGCCACCTTAATAATTCGGCTGATTCCGTCCATAGAAAAAGTACGGATCAAAGGCGAGATAGATCTCCATGAAACCACATGCCACACCATTAACCATCGCCTAAAAAATTGCTCATGTTTACATCCAAAGGATCTACCTTGTTTGAATTGCTTCCACAAGCTCATTTGCAATAGAGTTTGTTTGATGGGGGTTATTTGGAAAATATTAGGTTATGAAATTAAAATATTGTCTGATGAAAAAGTGGGTTTTTTGGGATTATTTGGGTTAAATTACTGTGTTTTATATTCAAAATTTAAATTCCTGTGTTTTATATTCAAAACTTAATGAATAAAGTGATGTGATAATGTTTATTTATTTTTGAATAACCCAAGATCAAACAAGCTCTAAGACAAGTAGTTGGATAGAAATGGACAAAGAATTTTAGATGAGTTTTATAACTCAGCAAACACAATTCTCTTAATATGGAATTGGATAAGGAATGATGAATAAATGTTATCTTAGCTATCTTTGAGCTTCTTTTGTTCTATCTTTAGTTGTTTAACTGCTTTCTCTAAAACTTTGAAAACGCGCTCTATACTGTCTTCAAATTTTCATTATTTCCCTTTCTTCTGCAGTGCGGTTAGATCACATCTGAATAGAAAGTTAGATCTGGAATTTCAACTGCCAGAAGAAGAATAACCCACCCAGATTCTACTAAGTTTCCATCAACATATCTTTATTCTCAGGCAATGTGTGAATAGAAGAAATAAAACCTTTCTATTTTTTTTTCTTCCCATATTTCTTTTACAAGAAAACTAAGCCTTATTTTATTTTATTAATTAATGCAGACTTCTTTGTCATTCTAATCAGAGCAATTGCTGGTTTCCAAATTCTTAATCATGAAACCCTATGTGTTTCCACTCTTGCAAAATGGCTAACAATGACAATCTATGGAATTGATTGATTGTCTCAATTGATTTTATTTTTTATTTTTGCTTTATTGTTTGTTAATTGAGCTAAGAAGATGATTGTAATTGCAGTAAACATTATACACTGATTGAGAAATATGCTTTGAGAAACTTTGGCTTTTCTGTTCAAGCATTTTCTATATTATAGTTTTATTTTTCTTTCTAAATCGATATATTATTAAGATTGTCACACCTTTTACAATACTTTTTTATTTCCTAGAATCGGTTGGCTTGCCTGTGGTGGTGTATAGAGGATATCAAATAAAAACTCTCAATCTCTGAATCTATTGATCCATGGTCTCATTTAAGAAGTCGATTATTAAGACTTAGTAAATCTAAATCTAAGCAGATGAATTTGAAGGTAAAACTAGTAGAGATGGGAAAAGTTTGATAGCCTGGATATTCATACTTATCAAACAAAGATTTCTCAATCAATGTAAAACCAGCCTCTTCTCCCAATGTGGTCAATTCCCATTTGTTATAAGGATGATCGACTCTGTGAGTCACATGAACTTCACCACCTTTTCTTAACATAATCTTTGCACTTCTGAAATATTTGTCTCACTGAAGCCACAAATATGGCCCAAGAGTGAGGGAAGTTGAATATAATGACGTAGGGCTCATAGAATGAACGTCTACTTTATGCATAAGTACGCACTCTAAACTCCATACCTCCTTCAGGTTGTTTCACTATTCCCATGCTTCAACACCAGTTCTTTTGTATAAGAGATCGAGTAAGAGAAATGATAATTGTCAAAAAAGAGATGAAAATGGTAGTCAGATTACCTTGCGAAATAAAGAAGTGGCAACCATGTTAGAAGCAGAACCAAAAGCTCTGGCTATGGAAGTAGAAAATGAGAAATCACCTTCTCCTACAAGAAGCAGCTTGTGGGTATTACTGTAATGCCCTATCTTTATACTAATCATCTTAGAATTTGAATAATTTGATCAATCTATCACTCCTGGTCATTATATATAAATGTAAGTTATTTGTATCATCAGAATATGGAACGCCAAGGATATTTACATTGATTCACAGTTATACAACTAATTAGTATTTCCCACTTTGGATGCCGAGATAGATAGATAGTTGAAATGGGTTTTCGGGGTAGATATATAGAGATTTCTAATATGAAATCAGGGGAGGTCGTTAAATATCATTCAAAAAGTGTCATTATCTTGCCGATGCTGGAGGTTATATTTGGAAAATGATTAGCTTGGAGGAGTTTTGAGCTAATTAATTGTATTCTTATTTTAGTCTTAAATTCTATTTTTCATATTTTTATTCTTTGGTGTTGTAAAACACAATTTTTTTATATTTAATTTGCATTGATTATTTTCATAATTTTTTTTAAAATATAAGAATTGTGTTTCTTTCCTACGATAAATAAGCAATGATAAATATGGTTTAGCTCACCTTTCTAATGAGAAAAAAAGAAAGAAAGATGTATTATTTTTTAATAATAATATATTTTTAGGAGAGAGCATAATACTCTATACATTTTTTTAATAAATTAAATCTGTTGTGTATGAAATCTTAAAAGTAAAATTTATTATAGTTTATTTTTGGTTAAATTACTATTACAAGAACAAAGTACCAAATAACATATCATCTCAAATCAAAGACAACAGAAAATGAGAAACCCAATAATTAACATACAATTCGAAACCATTAATTAACAGAATCATGATTATCTTCTCACAAATCACTCTAACAAAATCACAAATCAAATTGCCGTAGTTGAGAAAAATTGTGTCGTTGATGAGAGAGTCGTTGAGAGAAACTGTTGTCAAGACCACGTCAAAGCCCCTTCGGACTTGGGTAGGACGAAATTTGTGCGATGCGTTTGATGAACGTCGAATGAAAGTCAGGAGACCAATAGAGCTGTCAGCGTCGTCGCCGATTTCACTCGTGTCAGGTGGGAGCTGCCAAAGAGAAGACATGCTGTACCATTCACTCGTGTCAGGTGGGAGCTGCCAAAGAGAAGACATGTCGTACCATAACATGTACTTTCTCTTGTACCACAAGGAAAAAATATTTTCTTTCAACCTTAACACTTCAAAGATTTTTGCCTTATAGTACAAGAAGAAAGATAGTAAGAAGATAAGATAGAGAAGATTAGAATTGATATTGTGTATATTATCGATAAACAATAGACATATATATATACATGAAATGGGAAAATGAAAAGTCTAAGACTATGAAAAGCTAAGAATATGAAAAGCTAGAAATACGAAAAGTTTTTAAATAATAAATGAGGAATTAATTATTTGGTTTAATATCCTCCCGCAAACGAAACGGAGTGGCACACACCGTGAGTTTGTCACGTAATAGAGCAAAACGGTTTGTCGCAAGTCCTTTGGTGAGTATATCTGCAATTTGATTATCAGTAGGTATGTACCGGATGGTGAGAGATTTTTGAGCAACACGTTCACGGACAAAGTGAAAATCAATCTCTATATGTTTTGTACGAGCATGGAAGACAGGATTGGCGGTGAGAAAGGCAGCACCAATATTATCACACCAGAGAGTGGGAGGTTGAATGAGAGAGACACGAAGTTCTTGTAGTAGAGATTGAAGCCAAATGAGTTCAGCAGTGGCATGGGCTAGAGCTCGGTATTCAGATTCTGTGCTAGATCGAGCAACAACCTGTTGTTTCTTGGAATTCCACGAGATAATATTATCACCCAAAAATATGCAATAACCTGTTGTAGAACGCCGGTCGTCAGGACAACCAGCCCAATCAGAGTCAGAAAAGGCAGAAAGTTCAATTGATGATGATGGACGAATAAGAAGTCCATGATGAGACGTGTTACGAAGATAACGAAGAATTCTTTTTACAGCAGTCCAATGAGTGGTAGTAGGTGACTGCATAAATTGACAAGCACGATTAACAACAAATGAAATATCTGGTCGAGTATTAGTTAAATATTGTAAAGCTCCAACAGTACTGCGATAGAGAAATGGATCAGGGAGAATGTCACCATCATGTCGAGATAAGGATGACCCAGAAGATATTGGGGTATGAAGAGGTTTTGAGTCACTCATATTGGCTCGAAGGAGAATGTCTTTAATATATTTGGATTGAGATAGAAAAATACCAGAGGTAGAACGATGAACTTCAAAACCAAGAAAGTAGTGTAGTGGTCCCAAATCTTTGATGGGAAAAAGATTGTTGAGTTGAGAGATAATGGAGGAGATGTGAGAAGAGGAGTTGCTAGTAAAGATGATATCATCCACGTAAACAAGAAAAAATGATGTAGTATTGGGAGAGTGATGAATGAATAAAGATGTATCGTTTTTGGATTCATGAAAACCAAGGGAAAGAAGAGCAGTTTTCAGAGTAGTATGCCATTCACGAGGGGCTTGTTTGAGACCATAGAGGGCTTTGTGAAGTTTGCACACATGGTTAGGATAATCAGGATGAATAAAACCAGGCGGTTGAGACATAAACACTTCTTCCTTGAGAGTTCCGTGTAAAAAGGCATTGCTGACATCAAGTTGATGAATTGGCCATTGTTGAGTGACAGCAAGAGATAAGATAGTCCGGATAGTAGTATGTTTTACAACCGGGCTAAAAGTCTCTAGATAATCAATGCCTTCTTGTTGATGAAAACCTTTTGCAACTAACCGAGCTTTGTGTCGTTCAATGGAACCATCAGCTTTTTGTTTGACTTTAAAAATCCATTTGCACCCCACAATATTCTGAGAGGATTGAGGAACAAGAGTCCACGTCTTGTTTTGAATGAGGGCATTAAACTCATTTGCCATAGCAGAACGCCATTGGGGATCTTTGTTGGCAGCGGAAAAACATGTTGGTGGAGAGATGGAGATTGTGGCAAGATTTGCATTATGAAGAGCACGAGTTTTAGCACGTGTGATCATATGATGAGAAGAGCATTCCGGAGCATGAATGGCGGTGGAGAGCCCACGTGTATGAATGGGTGAGTTAGGTGAGTTGTCTAGTGAAGGTAGATTATTGGTGGTTGGTGATGGTGGGGGTTCATATGATGAGGAATTAGATGAGGTTGAGGGTTCATATGAAGAGGAATGAGATGATGATGGTGTTTCATTAATTGGTGAATTAGATAGGGTGATTTGGGGAGAAGTAGAAGTAGGTAATGGAGATGATGGGATGGTTGTTTGAGATGTGGGAATAGGTATATTTATGAATGATATTGGTGATGGTGGTTCAGATGGAGGATTGGTTTGGTTTGATAGAGTTGAAAAAGGGAATGTTTGCTCATCAAAAGTAACATGCCGTGAAATGTAGATACGGCCAGTAGGAATATGTAGACATCGATATCCTTTATGATCGGGACTGTAGCCAATAAACGTGCACCGAATGGATTTAAAGTCCATTTTGTGTTGATTGTATGGTCTCATTAGAGGATAACATGCACATCCGAAAACCTTCATAAATGCATAATCAGGTGTTCGTTTATACAAACATTCATATGGAGACTTATTCCTCAAGACGGGTGTAGGAAGTCGGTTGATGAGAAAAGCAGCAGTGAGACAAGCATCATCCCAATATTCATATGGCATGGATGATTGAGCTATTAATACTTGATATATCTCAGTTAGATGACGGATTTTCCGTTCAGCAACACCATTCTGTTCGCTTGTGTATGGACAAGAAAGACGATGTTGAATTCCATTGAGTTCAGTTAAGGATCCAAAATTACGGTATTCACCACCCCCGTCAGTTTGAAGTATTTTGATCTTCTTGTTGAACTGATTTTCTACCAAAGCTTTGAATTTCGTAAATGTAATTAAAACATCGGATTTCTTTTGGATGGGATAAACCCATGTGAAGCGGCTAAAGTCATCAACAAAATGAACAAAGTAGCGGCAACCTGAGTTTGAAAAAACCGGAGATGGACCCCATACATCAGAATAAATTAAATCAAGTGGAGCATTAGTTCGTGACGATGAGACATTGAAAGGCAATTTATGTGCTTTCCCTAACTGACAAGCTTCACAAAATGGAACATTTTTATTTCCAATTATTGGTAACATGAAACGTGAAATAAGAAATGATGTGGTTGAAGCTGATGGATGCCCCAAACGATGATGCCATGTTGTTGCTGATGATCGGGTGCCAATAAGAGCTTGTTTATTTGTAGGTGCCGGAGAAAGATAATATAGCCCGTTTTTAAGTTTGCCCCGAAGTACCTCTATCTTCGTATTGCGGTCCTTTACCGAACAATATGATGGATGAAATTCAAAGAAGACGTTATTATCGGCAGTAAAACGAGCAATGCTCAAAAGATTTTTCGATATGTGAGGTACATGCAAAATATTTCGTAAATGTAGTGGTTTTGGCACAGAATTAATCTTGGAGTTGCCAATATTAGAAATTGACAAAGACTCACCATTACCAACAATTATTTTTTCATTACCTTGATAAGGAGAATGAGTATGAAGGTTTTCCAGATCAGAAGTAATATGATCTGATGCACCCGAATCGGCGTACCAAGCGGGGTTGGAGATAACCGTTGTTGATGCCATCATTGCTGTATGAGGATTACTAGGCATAAAATTCTGATCAAATCGACGACGACAATTGGTGACTGAATGCCCAAAAATGTTACATAATTGACATTGTATATGAGCACGACAATTGTTGGAAGTGTGACCAGTTTTATCACATGTATTGCATTTTGGTCTATTATTTCCTGCGTTACGATTTTCAAAATTTTGACGATTCCCAGAAAAATTATTGTGTCCATTATAGGACTGTTTGCTAGGCCCATTATAACCATTGTTGGACCTATTATTTTTCAGCCCAATCATGCTTGACCTATCAACGCCAGACCCAAGAATGCTTTGTTCGTTAGATCCACCATGTCCATTAGAAGAGGAATATTGATGGTTTCTGAAAGAAGATGAAAAGCCTCGTGATTGCCCTTTCGAGTTCCATCCGCGACTGTTTTCTTTAATAACAACATTCGCTGATCTATTTGAGACGTTAGAATGAGAGAGTTCGAGACGTTGTTCTTGATTTAGAAGAAGCCCCGTGAGATCTTCAATGCTCACTGGTTCAACTCGTGTTGTTACAGCAACAACAAGGGAATCATATTCAGGGCCGAGGCCACTAAGAACGTAGGTAAGGAGATCCAAATCAGAGACTTTTTCGCCGATAGAGGCAAGTGAATCGGCAATAGATTTTACAGATTGCAGATAATCAGTCATACTTTTTGTTCCTTTCTTTTGAGTTTGAATAAGAAGTCGTAACTGAACTAACCGTGCCTTAGATTGAGTTGCAAACATTTTCTCCAAGGCCGTCCATAGTCGAAATGACGTTTCACAAGCATCACCAACAACTTGAGCCAATATAGGTTCGGTGAGGGTGGAGAGAAGCCAACTTATGTTACGTTGATCTTGTTCTTCCCATGATTCGAAAGCAGGATTGACGATCATGACTGCTTCTGAAGTTTCTTCTGCCGGAGCAAGAGTTGGGCTCGGGGCAAGAAGAGTTCCGTTGACATAAGAAAAAAGACGATTCCCCTTTAAAACGGGAATAACTTGAGATCGCCAGAGTACGAAATTTTGTTGATTCAGTTTCACAGAAATAGGCTGGAGGAAAGAAGAAGCTAATAGAGGAATATTTTTACTCTCAGCCATTACTTAGGATCGAAAAAGAAATTAATCAGAAGCTCTGATACCAAGAAGAAAGATAGTAAGAAGATAAGATAGAGAGAAGATTAGAATTGATATTGTGTATATTATCGATAAACAATAGACATATATATATACATGAAATGGGAAAATGAAAAGTCTAAGACTATGAAAAGCTAAGAATATGAAAAGCTAGAAATACGAAAAGTTTTTAAATAATAAATGAGGAATTAATTATTTGGTTTAATAGTACATGAGAGGGTTCATGTTATGGTACAACAGATCCCCTTCTAGACCTGCCAACTGAGTTGTCAATTTCGCCATTCGAACGGAAATTTTTGTTTTAGGTCTGGGCCGGAAGAGAGAAAGGGAAAATGTTTTATGTAGTGAGCTAACATTTCGAACCAAATATTTCTGGGTCAGATGTTTGGGCAAACTGTTCTGTAAGACCGGATTTTGTCTAGTTCAAAAAGTACCCGTATAAAAGTTAGAATTCGGAACGACCATTCACCCGTTTTGTGGTCCGACCGGTCAGACTACGCATTTTGAAATCTTGGGTACGAGTTGAAGATTAAATATGAATACTCTTCGTCATACCCATTGTTATCATGAAATTGAGTTTATTTATTTTTTTATTTATAGCATAATATGCGTAAAATTAGCGTAATATGAATACTTAGGCTAATTTTGGTCCGGTTTATTTATTTGAACTCTATAATTTTGGTCAAGTTTATTTATTTTAAGTCTTAAACAAAATTTATTTGACACAAACAATCCGATCGGTCTGATCAAAACTATATTTGTATTGTTGGTGTATAAATATTATTATTATTATTATACAAAAATAAGTAAGGATACCCTTCTAAAAGATTATAATTCATTGTTTTATTTAATCCAAAATGTAAACTATATGCAGGATTATAACATTGAGATCCACTAATCTAGCCACTAATTTAGAGATTTCCAATAATTAATTAGGCAAACATTATATAAAAAACCCAAGATAACTATTAATTAATTACACCTCTGCAATCGAAGCAGGTGGACGATGTATGCTGAGATTGAATAAAAAATCTTCAAAAAAAAATTCTCGAAAGCCACTTCATGAAGATATCCGCAAGTTAAAAGCGAGATGGGACATGAAGAACTCGAATTTGACCACGTGAGACCTTCTCACGAACAAAGTGAATGTCCATATCAATGTGCTTGGTCCGTTGGTGCTGAACGAAATTACTGGAGAGATAATCGTATTCATATTATCACAGTAAATAAGAGTAGTGGTGGGAATCGGACAATGAAGTTTTAAGAATAAATTTCGTAGTCAACAAATTTCCGAAAGCACATTCACAATCGCCCGATACTCAGCCTCGACACTAGAATGTGACAAAGTGGTTTGACGCTTAGCCGACCAAGAGATGAAATTATCTCTCAAAAAGACACAATAGCCAAACGTCGAATGACGTATGTCTAGGCACCCACCCCAATCAATATCAGTGTAAGCCAAGAGGGATGTAACAGATGATGAAGACAAATGAAGGATAAAATTAAGAGTTCCCTAAATATACCGAATAATTCTCTTTTGAGCCTCCATGTGTACCTCTCAGGGATCATGCATGAATAGACAAACCTGCTGAACCGCATCAATGATATCAGGATGAGAAAACGTCAAATATTGCAGACCACCAGCCATGCTACGACACAAAGAAGAATCTGATATAGGAGAAGAGACTGAAGCCCCAAGTTTCGGTGTGATATCAATCGGCGTAGTTAATGGCTTACAAGATGACATACCCGCACGGTCTATAATCTTAGACGCATACTTTTGTTGAGAGAGGAACATACCATTTGCATGAGACTTTACCGAAATGCATAAAAAATAATGTAAGGGACCCAAATCCTTCATAGTAAATTCCGTACTCAAGCTGGAGATGAAGAATCAACGGAAAGAGTTAGAGGATACCGTCAATATTATATCATCAACACACAATAACAAGTATGCCATGTGCTCACCCTAACGAAACACAAACAATGAATGATTTGGAATAGTTCAGGAAAAACTAAGCGTTGACACAAAATTCGTAAAGCGTTTGTTCCAAACTCGAGGTGCCTATTTCAAACCATACAATGATTTCTTAAAACGACATACATGATGAGGAAATAAGGAATCTTTGAAGCCAAGAGGCTTATGCATATATACAACATCATCAAGAGTGCCATGGAGAAAAACATTCTTTACATCAAGTTGGTGAATTGACCATTTTTTCGATATGGCAAAATCGAGGACCAACCGAATAGTGGGCGGTTTGACAACAAGACTAAAAGTCTCCCCACAATCAACGCCAACATGTTAAGTTTTTCCATTACCTACAAGACAGACTTTATGTCTCTCAAAAAAACTATCAACATAGTCTTTACTTATAAAGACACATAAAGAACAAATAATATTAACATCACTTGGACGGAGAAGCAACTCCCACGTCTTATTAGAAATTAAAGCATTAAACACTTTCAGCATGGCTAACTTCCAGTTCGGATCCTATAGAGAAGCTAAATGATTACGAGGTAATGAGATTTAACCCAACAGAAATAAGGTTAGAAATATGTTTGTGCCAAAACAAACCCGCTGACTTTGTGACCGGTTGAAGAGAATAGGGAGGATGGATGAGAGGGGGAGGGAGAGGTGGAGAAGGTGGAGATGAAAGTGTAAACTAGTGATGAATCAAATATGGTGATGAAGGATCATTGAGAAAATCATACGAGATGGAGGGGACTGAATTTCAACAAAAGGAAAACAAGATTAATAAAAGATAACGCGACGATAAATAATGATTTTATCATTTGATATGTCTAAACACTTATAGCCCTGATGATTTGGTGGATATCCAAGAGAGACACATGGATAGGACGTGGAAGAAATTTATGAATTATCATGGGTGAAAATAGTGGGTAACACAAACACCCAAACACATGTAAATGATTATACGTTGGATTTTTGCGGTACAAACTATAACGAGTAGCGTATAAATAAATATTTACCCAAACACTTGGCTGGTGTATAAATAAATATTTACTTATGATTCAACACATAGGTAATAAATATAAAATTTATAATTTATATAATATGATGGTGGGATTTAATTCAAATATAATGTTGAGGTCAAAGTATTACTTATATAATTTATATATAATAAATCGGTAATCAGGGTACATAATTAATCATGATGAAGTAAAGACTCAAACTGAACAACTTGCACCTTTTATAGATAAATGAAGGAACCAATAGTGGTTTCCAACCAGGAGGGTGTTATATCCTTCACGTTAAGGTTGGCAAGACTCTTGATTACAGATTAGTCATTGTTATAATAATTCAAGCTCGCGGATAATTACAAGAAAATTTAGATATTTAGATATTTCAATATTTCAAAATTTAATAATGATTAATTCTAAATTTGTTTAGGTTAATAATGTATGACTTTTATCTTTATTTTAGACAAAATGAACCGGATTGATTCATTTAAATATAAATTCAATCTTAAGTTAACGGGTGAATGTGAATATAAGTTATACAAAATGTCTTTTAAAAAAAATTATATATAATTAAAATAATAATTAGTATATATTAATTATGAATATAAAAAGTCTTTCGAGTTGGGAGTTGGCCAGGGATATGGTCAAGTAAGTATATACCAAATGAATCTGTTTGTTCAGATAGACTCCAATATTGACTATACTCAATCTTTATATGTATTTAGCCATTTTTTCTAATTGCGCATAGAAAGAGAAATGATTAGTCTTCCGGAACAAAGCGATTCAAATCCCATATCAATTTTATGTTTCGTAAAGCTTTTTTTATTAATCGTTTTATAAATTGAGTTTAAGAAGTTATACAGAAACTCCAAAACCGTTATACTTTATATTTTTAATAATTATATATATTAATAATTTTATAATTTATATATATATATAAATCTATATAAAAATTAATTGGTGATATATTTAAATAAAAATAAATTAATTTGTTTAATTATTTGTCTCAATTTTTTGATTTTTTAAATAAATAATTATATATATTAATTTTATTATATATATATATATATATATATATATTTATATATATATATATATATCTTTATAAAAATGAATTGATGAGGTATTTAAATAAAAACAAATTAATTTGTTTGATTATTTGTCTCACTTTTATGATTTTTAAATAAATAATTAAAAATATATTAATAATTTTATTTGTATTATAATTTTATTAATATATTTAAATATAAATAAATAAATTAATTTGTTTGAATAGTTGTCTCTCTTTTATGAATTATTTTTACTAAATATTTATATATATATATTAATAATTTTATTTGTAATAATTATTTTATAATCTATATAATTATATATTAATTGTAAATATATATAACAATATATTTAAATTAATTTGTATTAATGTTTTTATTTATATTTTATATATTAAACATATATATAAAAGCATATTTAAAAATTAATTGTTATATATTTAAATAAAAATAAATTAATTTGTTTAATTATTTTATAATCTATATAATTATATATATATATATATATATATATATATATATATATATATATATATATATATATATATATATATATAACAATATTCAAAAATAAATTGTGATATACTTAAATAAAAATAAATTAATTTGTTTAATTATTTGTCTCATTTTTAAGAATTTATATACAAATACAAAAAAATTATAAAATAATTTCAAGAATCATAAGTGTTCACATTTCAAATTTGAGACTAATATTCAAGTCCGAACTGATCCAGATTTTAGAGGGTATGTTATGATGGTATATGTGGGTGTGAATTTGAGGGATTAAAGTAATGATCCTTCAAAATAAGGTTATGTGATGATAATATATGCGGGTGTAAATTTGAGGGATTAAGAGAATGATTGATAAAAATTCCTAAACTGAATTTGTTAGTGCATAATGTTCAAAATGAGGTTATGTGATGATGATATATGTGGGTGTGAATTTGAGAGATTAAAGGAATAATCGATCAAAATGCCTAAACTGAGTTTATTAGGCCTAAAATTATGGTATAATGTGACCTGACTAATTAGTTTCATATAATGTCGAAAATGAGGATATATGTGATCAATAATGACGATTTTGTTAGTGCATAATGATCAAGATAAAGGGTAAATTTGGTGAGAGAATAGATATATAATTTTTTATAATCTATATAATAATATATTTAAATATTAATTTTTGATATATTTAAATAAAAATAAATAAATTTATTCAATTATTTTATAATTTATATAATTATATATTTAATATAAATATAACAACATATTTAAAAATTAATTTGTGATATATTTAAATAAAAGTAAATTAATTTTTTTTAATAGTTTGTCTCCTTTTTATAAATTTATATACAATATATATACATATATAAAATAATTTAACAATCACAAGTAATTTTATGGTTAAAATATTGACATTTCAAATTTGAGACTAGATTTGAGTCCCACATAAGATTTTAGAGGGGTATTATAAAGAGAATGATCGATTAAAATGCCTAAAATGAGTTTGTTAATGCATAATGTTTAAAATGAGGTTATGTGATGATGGTATTTGTAGGTGTAAATTTGAGAGATTAAGAGAATGATTGATCAAAATACCTAAACTAAGTTTTTGTGTGCATAATGTTCAAAATGAGGTTATGTGATGATAGTATATGTGAGTGTGAATTTGAGGGATTAAAAGAATGATCGATCAAAATGCCTAAACTGAGTTTGTTAGTGCATAATGTTCAAAATGAGTTTATATGATGATGGTATATGTGGGTGTGAATTTGAGGAATTAAATGAATGATCGATCAAAATGCCTAAAATGATCGTATTCATATGACCGATAATGACTAATTAGTTGGATATGATGTCGAAATTGAGGGGTACATGTGACCAATAATTTTTAGTGCATAATGTTCAAAATAAGGGTAAATTCACATGGACCTGTTTGGTCCAATTACAGTAAAAAGCTTGGGAGGAATGAGATTCACTCTGGTCATAATTGATGATTTTTCAAGATTTACTTGGGTTATATTTTTATAATCTAAGGATCAGACGTTTGAGAATTTAATTAATATCATTAGAAAACTTCAAAACGAAAAATCTTTAAGCATCATCAAGATTAGAAGTGATCAGGGAACCGAGTTCACCAATAAACGCCAATTTTTTTACCTCGAGGAGTCTAGTATTAGACACGAGTTGTCTAGTGTCAGAACTCCACATCAAAATAGTGTTATTGTGAGGAGAGTCAGAACACCGAAGGAAACAACGAGATCTATGCTAGCCGACTCAGGTGTTTCTTAAAAGTTATAGACAGAAGCCATAAACACAATTTGCTACACACAAAACCGGTCAATGATTAATAAACGCTTTTGCAAAACACCTTATAACTCTTTTATGGAAGTATTCCAAAAGTTTCATATTTTCGAATTTTCGAGTGTAAGTGTT
Source organism: Impatiens glandulifera (assembly GCF_907164915.1). Lineage (NCBI taxonomy): Eukaryota > Viridiplantae > Streptophyta > Magnoliopsida > Ericales > Balsaminaceae > Impatiens > Impatiens glandulifera. Next base: position 43,714 of record NW_025919075.1, read on the forward strand.
TTATTCACAACAATAGAAAAAATCATTTGTCTGCTTTTGATGCTAAAGTAGATGCTGAAATCATGTTAGGCTACTCCTCACTTAGTAAATCTTATAGAGTGTTTAATAACCGAACACTAACACTTGAAGAATCCTATCATGTTGTTTATGATGAGTCTGTTGAAAATAAGTCTGATGAATTCATTGAAATTGTTAACAGATTAGAAGTAACAAGTCTTGAATCTGATAGTGATGACGAAGTTTCGGCCAATAGGATACATTCGTCTAATTAGATGACTTATCCGGTTGAGAGTCAACTAGACGTCCAAACTACAAGTGAGTAGATTGTTGACAATTCGGACGTCGCGGGGTTGTCTGACCAGTCGTCTAATCCTTTAGGACCAAACTTCAAATGGAACAGAAATCATCCACCTAAATTGATAGTTGGTAATCTAATGCTCCTCTTAGGACCCGACACCAATTACTGGATGAAATGGCAAACTCTGCCTTTATTTTTCAAATTGAGCCAAAGAAGATAAATGATGCAGTGCTCAATCCAGATTAGATCAATGCAATGCAAGAGAAGTTGAATCAATTTGAAAAAAATAAAATGTGGCATCTGACTCCAAGACCGATTGATCAATCATTTACTGTAATCAGATGGGTTTTTTCGAAACAAGCTTAGCGAAGATGACTTGGTTGTGAGAAACAAAACCCAATTAGTTGCTCAAGGCTATAGACATGAGGAAGGAATTGACTTTGAGGAGTCATTTGTCCCTGTTTTTAGACTTGAAGCAATTAGAATCTTCCTATCTTATGCAACTTTTAAGAATTTTAAAGTTTATCAAATGGATGTGAAAAATGCATTTTTGAATGGAATTTTAAATGAGGATGTATATGTTGAACAAACGCATGGATTTTAAGATCACTCACTACCAAATCACGTTTTTAAACTTGATAAAACTTTATATGGTCTTAAACAAGCTCCTAGAACTTGGTATGCCAGTTTAACCAAATTTTTATTTGATCATGATATTCTTATTGGCAAAGTAGACAAAACTCTATTTAGATTTTTTTTTAAAGATTCTTATATTTTGCTTGTCCAAGTTTATGTTGATGATATCATTTTTGGATCAACTAACCCCAAACTCTGTGAGAAATTCTTTAAGTTGATGCAGGACAAATTCGAGATAAGTATGATGGGAGAATTGAATTTATTCCTCAGTCTTCAAGTTCGTCAACTTGAAGATAACACTTTCATTAACCAGACAAAGTACACTAGGGAGCTTCTAAAGAAGTTTGGCATGGAGAACTGCTCAACTGCAACTACTCCAATGAGCTTCTCCAACAAGCTTGACAAGGATGAAGATGAACAGAGTGTCCATATCACTGCTTATAGAGGGATCATTGGCTCTCTTCTCTACTTAACTACTAGTAGACCAGACATTCAGTTTGTTGTCGGTGTATGTGGAAGATTTTAGGCTAACCCTAAACAATCTCATTATGTCGCTACTAAGTGTATTTTTAAATATTTAAAGGGAACTCAAAATGTGGGACTGTAGTATCCGAAGAATTCCACTTTCAATTTAACTAGCTATTTTTTTTAGACTTTGTAGGCTGCAAGATTGATTAGAAGAGCACTAGTGGGATGTGCCAGTTCCTTGATGATCGTCTGATTTTCTAGTTCAGCAAAAAGCAGACGTCCGTCACCACGTCTACTAGAGAGGATGAGTACCTTCTTGCAGGCACTTGTTTCTCTCAACTTTTGTAGGTTCAACAACAACTGAGGGACTACGACATTGAGGCAGACGATTCACCGATTTTCTACGACAACACCAATGCCATAACGATTACATACAACCCGGTGTTGTACTCTCAGACGAAGCATATCGACATTCGATACCATTTCATTCGGGAGCATGTCAGTCAGAAACATATTCATCTAGAATATTTCCCAACTAATCAGCAAGTGGTAGACGTGTTCATGAAGCCACTCCCCGAGACTAAGTTTTCTTACTTTATAAATGTTTTGGGGCTTGTAGACCTAAATTATTTTATTTTTAATCATTCACAAATTGAGGGGGAAATTTGTTGATTAAAGTGATTGGACAGACGTGTGTAGACAAAGGTTTCAATCAGACTAATTAGATCAGTTGTCTAAAGAAAACCATGTACTTAGACGAGTTATGTTTAAGCAACTTGTATGTAAGCTTGGTTAGACGTCTAATTGTGAAGACAGACATACATAGTTAGGCGCCGTCCGAACAGACACATGCTAGACGTCTGTAGACGTGCGTAGTTAGACGCCGTCCGAACAAGACGTATACCTAGTTTAAACGTAAGTAATGCATATAGCATAGACGTCTAACTGCGTGTATCCTCAAATATCTCAATTTCAGACGAGTAGGACAACTTTCCAAAGTTTCATGAGTTGTCCATGTTCTTTTCCCGCTCGGAAATTGAACAGTCATATCTCGAATAACTTGAAGAACGTATCTCTCAATGTTACAAATATGACTAATATATCTGATGGTTTATTTCTTTACGCTTTAAAGTAATGATGAATTTTATGATGATTCTTAAATGACATCTTCTATTTTAAATGATGATTTTTTGGGAACACGTTTTTAAATTAAATATCAGTTTACTTTTGATGATAACTTTTGTAGCTATGTGTCAATCATACTCTATAAAGAGTAACTAATACACCTTAAGAGATTCATCATCTTTTTTGTGAGTCTGAATATCTCTTCTCTTTATAGAAATCTCTTAAGATTTCGAGTTGCCTGCAACCATAAGTCCTCTCCCTCATTTAAAATCTGAAGCTAAGAAATGGCATATTTTGATCTAAACACTCTGCAAATAAACTTCGAGTCTGTTTCTTCTTCGATGATTTTAGAAATGGTTAAAATGTTTGAATATCTTGAAATTTCTGGACTGAGGAAGTTCCTCAAAGGACATGTCATCATTCACGAACCCGAGGTTTGTGAGTTCTTTGAGTCTGCAAGGATAATAGGCGATAGGATTATTCTGGCAACAATAAAAGGAGATGAAGTCTCCTTCGATGAAGAAAATTTCGCTCTATTTTTTTATCTTCCTTAGGAGGGGCTGTCAGAGTTCCCCACCTCTCTAGATGATGTCCTATCTGAGATAAAGCTTGTCTTCTCAAATACCTCCTTCCCTATCGAAACTCACGGGAAGAAGTCTTCCCTAAAACCCGAGTTTTCCATACTCAACAACATCATTTCTATATCCATTCTAGATAAGGTAGCCATAAATTTCTATTCCCGAATGACCTGAGATAATGGTGGCTATAACTAGGAGAATAACCATCAACTGGTCAAAAATCCTCTTCGATAACTTGGTGAAGTTAATCTCTTCTCCAAGAAAGCCAACTGGGTATGCTACTCCGCTCAGCATGCTGCTTGCTTAGTTAATGTTGGACATGGTGTCCTCATTAAGTCTTCCAAAGTTTTAGACGTCCAAAGAGTCTATGACTATGTCCTTAGAGTAAGAATAGAAAAGGTCAAGAGAAGAAGTCTGAGGCTCCAAAGGGCTTTAAGAGAATATTAGGACTTTGTTCTTCCCAATGATGTCAAAAAGGGGGAAAAGAATCGGCCTGCAATCAAGGGGGAAGATGAGGCAAAAAGAGCTTTAATTTAGGGAAGAGGAGGATAAGAGTGTCCCATTTTGAGAAATTTTATTTTTTGTCTGTTAAATGGGAAACTTTGATTATATAAATGAAATCTAATTGGCTGGAATTTTTGCTAATTTCCTGATCTTCTAACTAAGTTTTGACATTATCAAAAAGGGGGAAATTGTTGATTCAACTCAAATTGATTAAAAATAAACTTAGGAAATAAGCTTATTTAAAACCTATGGTTATTTGCTGGCTAAAAATATTTTGATGATGTGAGGTGTAATTAAAATAAAACTTAGTTATGCACAAGGAAAGATGAAGAGCTTAATTTAAGGTTACAAACGAATAAAACTAAGTTAGGTTATTCGTCCTTGTGCAAGTACAAATTTAAAGAAGACCGTCCAGTTAGACATGGTATAACTCCCTTAGATGTGATCTAAGGAGTGCATAGTTAGATGAGGTCTAACTCCTTTAGACGCGGTGTAAAGGAAATCGCAATTAGACGTGGTCTATCTCCTTTAAACGTGGTATAAAAGAAAGCACAGTTAGACGCGGTCTAACTCCTTTAGACGCAGTCTAAAGGGAAGCATAGTTAGACGAGGTCTAACTCCTTTAGACGCGGTCTAAAGGAAAGCGTAGTTAGACGAGGTCTAACTCCTTTAGACGCGGTCTAATAAAAAGCATAGTTAGACAAGGTCTAACTCCTTTAGACGCGGTATAAAGGAAAGCGTAGTTAGACGAGGTCCAACTCCTTTAGACGCGGTCTAAAGGGAAGCGTAGTTAGACGCATACTAACTCTTTTAGACACAGTTTAAAGGGAAGCATAGTAAAATGCATTCTAACTCCTTTAAACGCGGTTTGAAGGTAAGCGTAGTTAGACGAGGTCTAACTCCTTCAGACATTTGAAGGAGCGTCTAACTATGTACTCACTCAGCCCATTTACAGTTAACGTTTTCAACAGTCTGACAACTCAGCTACAACAACGAATGAATAACTTCCACGTACTCCAATGTTCAAATTACCCACGATACAGTACAATACAATATCAGAGGATATTCAGTGCACTACCTGTCTGGTACGACCACTATCCCAATGCTCAGAGTCTGTTGTACACTTGTACTATTAACGACCTTCCAACAAAAGGAGGACATGTGTCCATAAAGAATATTCAACCGTTGGTTTACTTCAAGTATAAATTAATGCTCAAGGACAACGGGCGAACCACTAGAACTTTGAAGAAATTACTTACGAAGATACATTTGCTCTTGCTATCTAATCTCTCTTAAGCTTAAGCATAAACTACTCAATGTCTGTGTGTTTGATTACTCTATCATTAGTATACTATCTTTTTTGTGTAAAATCTCAGTGTTGTAAGTTGAATAGAGGTTTTTCAATTCAACATAGAGTTAGCTAGAAGTTGAAAAACAGGCAGTTGTTAAGCCCTGTGGTTTTTGACTTGGTTAGTCTAGTATGTTCTATACCAACCAAAGACTTCTAGTGGATATCCTTCCGGTTGTGGAAGAAGAGGTGACGTAGGAGTTTTATCTCCAAACATCCATAAAACTCCATGTTTTCTTTACTTTATACCATTTAGATTCGTTCATATGAAGCTTCAAATCCAACAAATGTTTCCGCACGTGAACTTGTTGAAGAGTTTATGAAGATTTGTGACGAATAGAAACATGTTTTAACTTATAACAGAGTTAAAACCGAATTGAAGTCATAAGCTCTTCACAATAATCAGACCCCCGTCTCTATTGTTAACATCGATCCTAACATAGTTGATGTGAATTTTAGAGGGGTATTAAAATGTGATATATGTGGGGTGTGAATTTTAGGGATTAAAATAAAAACTTGGGAAGGACCATACCATTTTACACCAAAACCACCATCCCAGGAGATGAGATAATGATCAATCAAAATGCATAAAATGAGTTTGTTAGTGCATAACGTTCAAAATGAGGTTATGTGATGGTGATATATATGTGAGTGTGAATTTGGAAAATGCCTAAAATAAGTTTGTTAGTTCATAATGTTCAAAATAAGGTTATGTGATGATGATATATGTGGGTGTGAATTTGAGGGATTTAAAGAATAATCGATCAAAATGCCTAAACTGAGTATGTTAGTGCATAATGTTCAAAATGAGGTTCTGTGATGGTGATATATATGTGGGTGTGAATTTGAAAAATATCTTCAATAAGTTTGTTAGTGAATAACGTTCAAAATAAGGTTATGTGATGATGATATATGTGGGTGTGAATTTGAGGAATTTAAGAAATAATCGATCAAAATGCCTAAACTGAGTTCGTTAGTGCATAATGTTCAAAATGAGGTTATGTGATGATGATATATGTGGGTGTGAATTTGAGGGATTAAAGAAATGATCGATCAAAATGCCTAAAATAATGGTATAATGTGACCGATAATGTCTAATTAGTTGGATATGATGTCGAAAGTGATGGTACATGTGACCATAATGATGAATTTATTAGTGCCTAATATTTAAAATAAGGGTAAATTTGGTGAGATTAGATATATAATTATGTTATAATCTATATAATTATATATTAAATATATATATAATATATTTAAAAATTAATTTGTGATATATTAAAATTAATTATTTTTTAAATTTTTTTATAATTTATATAATTATATATTATATATATAATAACGTATTTTAAAATTAATTTATGATATATTTACATAAAATAAATTAAAATTTTAATTATTTGTCTCCTTTTCATTAATTTATATAAAAAATATATATAAAAAATAATTTTAACATTCACAAGTATTGGTTAAAGTGTTCACATTCAAATTTGAGACTAGGGTTCAATTCCCAACTGATGGGAATTTTAGAGTGGTATTAAAATATGATATATATTGGTGTGAATTTGAGGAATTAAGATAATGATCAATCAAAATATTTAAAATGAGCTTGTTAATGCATTATGTTATAAATGAGGCTATATGATATTGTTATATGTGAGTGTGAATTTGTGGGATTAAAGGAATGATCAATCAAAATACCCAAAATGAGTTTGTTAGTACATAATATTCAAAGTGAAGTTATGTGATGATGATATATGTAGGTGTGAATTTGAGTGATTAAGGGAATGATCGGTTAAAATACCTAAAATAATGGTATAATGTTATCAATAATGAATAATTAGTTGGATATTATGTCAAGATTGAGGGTAGATGTGATCAATAATGTCGAGTTTGTTAATGTTCAAAATGAGAATAAATGTGGTGAGTGACTATATATCTTCTGTTTGATTATTTATGAATAGTAGATCAATGTAATGAATAGATTTAGAAGATATTATTTTAGTTTTTTCATTAATGGTGAATATATGCTAGTAAATAATTCTATAATTTATATAAATTATAAATTAAATATATATAACAACCTATTTAAAAATTAATTCATTATATATTTAGATAAAAATAAATTAATTTGTTTGATTAATTTAATATTATGCCTAGAGTGAGAGTAGATGTGATCAATAATGATTAGTTTGTTAATGCATAATATTCAAAATGAGGGTAAATGTGGTGATTCTTCTAATTGACCATTTCTGGATAATACATCAAAATAATGAATAGATTTAGATGATATTTGTAAGAACTAAAAATCTATATACCTAATTAAAAAAATTAAAAAAATTATTTTGATTTAATTTTTAATAAATAAAATCAAAATAATTAATCCCATGGCGAAAACCTAATTAAATCAATTAATTAAATTAATTATTGTGATAATTAAAACCTAAATAATTAAGGAAAATGGCTAAAACAAAAAATAAAAATAAAATTATATGGGATAAATGTTGTACTCATTTTATCTAAAAATAATTTTAGAAAGAAATCAAGGGATTACAAATAATAATTTAGAATAAAATGAGGTACCCATTTCACCCCCCAAAATAATTTATTTAACCCTACAATATACAAAAAATTGGAAAATATTTGTCATATTTATTTTATTATATTGTGTATTTAAAAAGAACAATATTGAAGCTAAAGGGTGAAAGAAAAATTAATTTCAAACAAATTTTAACAAATAAAATTAAAATCGTAATCGGGTGTAGCCGAAATTCAGAAATAAAGCTACAGCCGCGACCGCATCCATTGGATGAGCGTTGGTTTTTCATCCAACGCTCAATATGCGCCCGCGTAGCCCACTGCAGCCAAAGGACTGTGCACCCGCAAAGCAGCTAACAGAGTGTTGGAACATGACGGATCGACCTAAACACGGACAAAATGCTAACAGACTGCTCCGCGTCCGCGTTTTCTCCTGAAACAATGTCATTTCGATCGCTATATTCTTCCTCATCGCGATACCGGTGAGATAAGGATGATGTCTCTTCCTTCAATTTTCTAAAGTTGGAATTCAACCGATATTCAGACAAATCGGCTGATTCAAAAGCTGAAATGATCACCCTACTTCGGTAATCATTTCTGCTACATCAATAGGGATGAATCATCCCTATTCCGGCAATTGAAATAAAGAACAGTAAAAACGTCATATATGGATTTTGGCTGATTCGATCCACTTGAAGCCTCCACCGACTCAAGAAGGCTATAAATGGCCTCCTTGACCAAATTCAAAGCCAAGAAATCGCTTCTCAAGCTTTAAATCCAAAAAACACAGAAATCCACTATTTAAGCTCAAAGCTTCTGAATTTTTGAAAATTTCACCACATGTCTTAAAGCTCAGATGTAAGTATTAGAAAACTTCCTTAGGGTATTAGGAGTGTTCTCCAACACATGGTAAATTTACAATCATCCTTTAATTCATACTTCTAGTTTGAAATCGAAATTTTTATATTTTAGTTTTTAGAAGCTTGTATGCTGTCTGGTTCTTGAATTTGATGATTGGAAATCGATCTTATGATTATTTATGAGCTTTATGTGAAAGTTAGAACCGATCAATTAGTCTTAAAAAGAAAAAACTAAATTTGAATTTGGAAAATAAAAAAATCATGTTTTTTGTTCTTGAGCTAATCCTTAAGAACATGAACTCAAAAAGCATCCCAATATGATTCTAATCATGTTGGGCAACTGTTTATATCACACTTGATCCATCCCGATCATGTTTGATCAAAATTAAAATTTTCAAAATAATTGAAATTTTTGAGTTTTTAAGTTTTTGAATTGGTATTGTTTTGGTACCAATCAAGTATATAAGGTATAAGGAAGCTATTGGTTAGATCCTTTCATCTAAAAACATCTTTAAAAAAAAAATCCTAATTTTTGGCTACAAACTATTTTAAACAAATTGATCATCACCCAGATCGATTGATACCTTGGGATGATGTTCTAAATATTCCTTGGAGCTTTTTGAAGTTACTTAGGCCCTTGGATCGAAGAATCCAAGCTCCCATTAAAATTGCAAAGCCTACAATTTTGGTGTTCTTGAGGACCAAGAGGTCCGACTAAGAAACATAACCTAAGACCGACAAGTCTGACCGAGGCTTGTTAGCTAGGACTGAGAGGTCCGACCGATGTTCTTCAACTATAACTGAGAGGTCCATCTGATGATTTTTACTTTCGACCGAGATGTCAGACATAGGACCAAGAACTCTCGAACTTAGGACCGATGGATTCCACCCAGGACCGAGAGGTCCGACCGACAAATCAAACCTATGACCGATAGAGTTAGTTCATGGATAACCAAAGACTGATGGTTTTTACACCCCAATCAACAATCCTAATCAAGGACAGAGAGTCCTTAACATCTCGACCGAGGCTTCTTAGCTTGGACCGATGGATCTAATCAAGGATCCTGGACCCTAACTGATGAAAACGAACCCAAGGCTTAGGACACCGGTCCTAAGTCCTATTTGGTTCCTATTTTCAAAATCCAAAATCATTATTGTATTTTGGAACATCAAACCATTTTTTAAAAATTCCAAAAAATTTTAGAAAACCATAATATCATCTTAATGTTTTAATGTTTTCACACTAAAAATATTTTGATAAAGGCTCGTTTGAGATTTATATTTAAACCATAATGTCTTTAAATGACTAATATTGTTTAGGTACTTTCCTCCGTAATATCATCACCAACATGTACCAATATTTAAATAATTATTTTTACAATTCTTTAAATAACGCACAAACCTTACGCATGTTTAGGATCAGAAGAATAATCAGTAATAATAAATGTTATATAACCTATTATAAAGTAGCGGTTTTTAAAACGAGTACAGAGGATAAAGCGCGAAAGCCCTTTCCCGAGTATCACCAAACTACGAACTAAAAGAATCTCTGGCCAATATGCTTGTATACGTATGCCATTTTTTTTATTAATTTTTAAAAATCAATTGGCGAATCTGTCTAAAATAAATAATATTTTAAATTAATTATTTCTAATTAATATAAACAACAAATTTTCTCAAAAAAATAAATTGTAATTTGATTACCGCAAATTTCCGAATTATTTAAAATTGAATCCCAAATTAATTATTTTTAATTAATTTCAAAAGCTATCAGGGATCATTTAAAAATCTTTAAAAATAATGTTTTATATTAAAAAGAAGATTCTTGACACGCAAACATAAGTTAAAATTCTCGAAACTCGAGCTTTCTACAGAAACCGACAAAGGGTTTTCTAGGGGTTACAATTTTCTAACAACTCTGATGGGGATTAAATGATTAAATCAAAAATATAAACTTGACTTTTGAAATGTTTGTATCACGTTTTCAAATTAATAGGCTTGTCTTGAAAGGTATAACACCTAATAGACACATATGTTTTACACTGTTAAATGCCTTTACATGTAAGGGGTACATCACCCTCATAATGCTTACAAAGAAGTACATGGAATGATTTGATACTTATACACCTATGTGTAAAGATTGTTAATGAAGAATGACAACTTATTACAAAATGAGTGATGTTGCGAGAGGAAAAAATAGAATTTACGGGATCGACCCCACTATTTGGCGATGAGCCATCCGATAGGACGTAGGCATTATGGAGGCGGAGAAAAATTCCCAATTAGGTTGATATTCATTTGTTTATGGCAGCGATATTATCCCCTCCACTATCAACGAATGATACTCTCTTATGATTCCTCTTATAACAAAAATCCTGGATATTATTACCAAGCCGGTTGTTTGTTGGGCCAGACAACTAAAACCTCACTATAACCCTAATGTGACTACTATATATGTACTATGTATATGCATGTATAATTTAAGTGAACATCTCAAACATGTTTCCTTCTTTTCAAAAAAACACATCAATATAATTTTTTTGAATTTTCCAATCACAAACGATGTCCATGCTGAAAGATATTGCGATGCTTCAATGGATTGATGCTTTCCATGAAAAAGAGTGGAATTATCGATCATTTGGACTCATTCCCATCATGAGGTTAATAAACTTTGAAATAAACCCCACCTTCATGATGGAAATACAAAGAAGGTGCAACCCCGTAAAACGAGTCTACTTCATGGGAGAAAGCTAAATGTGCATGACCATAGAAGAATTCCGAGCTATCCTAATTGATAGGATCGATGCAACCAATAGAGACGGGGGTCCGACTATTGTTAGCAACTTCTAGAAAACTGTTTGATATTAATCCTGTTAGGGATTGATATCACTTTCTATTCTTCGCAAACCTTCACAAACTCTTGAAACGACTCAAGTGCGGAACTGTTTGTTTGGGTTTGAAGCTTTGAACAATTGAGAAAGGAAAGACAGAAGGTAAAGAACACAACAAGTTGTTTATGGATGTTTTGAGAAAACTTTCCTACGTCACCCCTTCTTCCAAAAACCAGAAGGATTTCACTATACACTTCTTTGAATTAAATACAGTTTACTGATCTATCTAAACACTATGTTGAATAGAACACCTTCTGTTAAACTTACAATATTAAGAACAATATTCACTCAACTAGACAGTTTTTGATTCTTTCTCTCTTGAACTTGGAAGATGATAGATAACAGTAAGTGCAAGAGTTAACTTGTAAGATTGTAGGAATGAGAAAAGTAACCGGTGATTCAACAGTTGTCTTTGAGCATCTATTTGTAGTAGAAGGACACCAACAGTCGAATCTTCTTCAGGGACACGTGGCAAGCGCCCATTGGAAAGCCCGCATAGTACAAGAGTACAACAGACTCTTTGCTCATGGATCGTGGCCGTACTAAACGGTAGTGCGCCGTATATCCTTCTGGAATTGTCTTGTACTAAACAAGTAGTGGGATGAATATTCGCGTACATGGCGTTCATTCATTTGATGCAAATAGCTGGCGTACTGGAATGCAATGAAGAGTGGAGCAGGAGTAGTGTATAACTAGTTGATCGTGGGTAGACGTATGCTGACTTCAAACGGCGGCAGAAGTGAGGCATTAGATGTGCTACATTAGACTTCCAAGTCAAAGGGAGTTAGACGTCAACGTCTAACAACGAGTTCCATTAGACCACCAAGTCTAATGGAGTTAGACTGCAACGTCTAACTTCACATCCCATTAGACTACCACGTCTATTGGAGTTAGACGCCAACGTCTAACTACGTTTCCCATTGGACTACGAGATTTAATGGAGTTAGACTACAACGTCTAACAACGTATCTGTTAGACTTGCGCGTCTAACTACGTATCTATTAGACTTGCACGTCTAACTACATATCTGTTAGACTTGCGCGTCTAACTACGTATCTGTTAGACTGTAACGTCTAACTACATATCTGTTAGACTAATGCGTCTAACTACGTATTTGTTAGACTTGCACGTCTAACTATGTATCTGTTAGAATTGCGCGTCTAATTACGTATCTGTTAGACTTGTACGTCTAACTAGCAACATGTCTAATTAGCCTACTTAGACCACGTCTAAGTTAACCAATTCTGATTCACCTGCACATAAACAATTAGACGACTTAGCTTCTTTCAAAACTTAATTGTTTAATATTTCATAATTTCTAAGTTAATTAGCTCTTTACATAGTTCTTCCCAACAATATCTTTTAAGTTAATTAACTCTTTACTTAATTTTTCCCAACAATTTCCCCCCTTTTGATCATTTAAACTAAATTATCAAAACCAGGTGAGTTCATGAGTTAATCCCAAAAAAATTCCCTTTCGATGAAGTTAAAACCATGCAATCTTAATAAAGCAATGTAAACACCCAACAAATACGATAAAGATTAAAGTAGATTACCAAAATATTTCAACATAAGTTTTAAAATGAGAAAAGTAAAGAAAGAGATTTATGGTCCTTCCTTTTCACGTTTGCATCTGCATTGCCTTCATTTGGAGAATCCTCAGTTAGGAGGTTGTGAAATCGAGTGATAGCACTTTGGCCGCCTCTATTGCTTCCGCGACCTTGACTTTTCTTTGCTGGTCTTCCTTCTCCTTCAATCTCCTCATCTGCAGCTTTGCATTTAGATCGGGTTCCTCTAGCAGCTCCTCTGGAAGCTCTGCCTCTTGAACTACCTCCTTTAGAGCTACCTACCCCCTTTTTAACGTTATCAACTTCAATAGTAGTAGGAATTTTAATAAGGGTTCTTTCTTTAATAGAAGTAGCCTTTGCCACTTCAATAGCCTGAATGGACCTTGCAAAAGAGTCAGCATGCTCCATTCTTTCTACTTCTTCTCTATTCATTGAGTTGGATACTTCCATCATTTGAGCTCGAAGGAGATTCATTGCAGCTATGACAACTTGATGAAGTTCCAAGGAGAAAGCCTTTGACTCGGCATGCTGCTCTATTTGACGATTAAAGAAAATTTTCTCAAACTTGTTGTATTTAGTATTTGCAATGTTGACTTCGTACTTGTTTCTATGCATGGTCTTCTCCAATTCTATTTGAATGACAAGGATGGAAGACATCTCTTTCTAGCTTGACACTAAGCCCTTTTCAAAATTGGCCAATCTGGAATGCATGTCCATCATATTTTGTTTGATGGAATTTATCGCATCCAGCATTGAAGTACAGAAGTTTTCTCCTCCAGGAGAAGCTTCATCGGATGAATGAGAAGCTGAGGACACAGCCTGAGAGTAGGCTGGAGCAGTTCGAATATGACTTACATGCGTATTGACTTGTAAAGAACGCTCTGGTTCTTTATCTTCATGATGAGAGGAGGGACTCTTCGATCCATCCTTAGATTGGTCTTCTTCATCAAAAATATCAGCACATAATTTATGAATCTAATCCGAGATGCCCTCAGAATGTAAGGGAAAATTAGCAACATTGGCAAACACATCTGCCATGGTTATGACGGGGAATGATCGAGGAACAGGTGAGCCTGGAAAGAGGCATTCTTCAAAAGGTAAACCTTCTAAATAATCTTCTTTATCATCTTGTTCCCCCTCAATAGAGGGAATCTTCTCTGAATCTGCCTCCTTCCAGGGTTCCCCCTCAGCTTCTGAATCAAGAGACTTATCAGCTACCTTTGTTAATTCTTCTTCTCCCACCGGAGGTTCTTCTTCAATAAGGGTAGTAGGAGCCATCTCAGATGTCTCCTTCTGATGAATATTAGATTGAAGAGCTTCAACAACAACCTCTTCTTATTCTATAGCCGTTTCAGTTTCACCCAAGACAGGGGTCTATTCAGCAGTCTTTAGGGTCGTTAGACGCGTCTTTTCGAAAGAGATGTTTGCCATTTCAACAAGATGGGCAACAACCTGCTCATCTTCTTCTAATACTTATTGATCAACATCAAAGATCTTCATTAGCTCGTCTTCACTAAATGAATCATGAAATAAACTTAACCTAGAAGATTCTGTACCGTGAGCCTATTGATAAATAGTTTCTCATGATGAGGTCCAACCTCTTCAAAGCATTCTGCTCTGCAGGAGCATCCCTGTCGAGCGGATGAAGTTGGCTTTTCTCTTTTCAATCATGGGAAGAAGGATATGTCCCATTATGTTGGCCACCACCAGTTCTTTTCTTTTGAGGGCTTCAGAAACCACATCAGTCTTAGCCCATCTTAAGATTCTCTTCTCCTTCTTTATTATATTCTTCCATTCTTTCACAATCTCCTTCTCTGAGAACATCTTGTAAAATTGAATTTCTAATATGTAGTTCACCCAATTATCAAAGATGTTATTTTTCTCAATAGCCTTCATTTCCACCTCCTCCATCACAAGGTTCACAATACAACTAGCTTCAGAAATCTTCTTCGGAGATTCTGAAGCAATCCCCTTTCCCTTTCCCAGGCCTATAGCTGGTTTAGGAGTTGTCAAAGGTTCTCGGATGACAATGCTTGGAGCTCCCTTGTTGCTCTCATAATTTCAAAAGGGAATAAAGGCTAAGAAAAGACCCATTCTAGAAGAGCAAACAGAACGCCCTTTTCTATAACAGCTGATTGTTTATCAACAATCATAGCAGCATGAGGCTCGACATTCGGCAGAGTAGTACCCTACTCAGATAATAGAACAACAGCAGGCGTTAGAGCAATAACCCACTCTACTTCAGTGGTAGTTTCAATATTACTAGCAACCTCAACAACTGCTGACACTTCGCGGCGGACAGGCGAAGAAACCCCGTCAACATTATCAATAATTGGACCGACTAACTCAACAGTCGGCCCTACAGCTAGTTCCATCACATGAACATCACAAATAGACATAGAGGCCAAAGGAGAGGAGGAAGTTACCTTAGTAGACTTCTTAGATGTATTAGATGCCTTAGATACCTTAGACACACTAGACGCCTTGGACGTCATCTTCCGATCAATAGTAGGATCAGATTACTTGGCCGGTTTCTTCAACGAGCTGGGAGATGGAGAGAGTGATGAAATAGGAACGACAGAAATAGGAGGAAGACTCTGTCTTGCCCTGGAGTCAACTACTCCAGAATCCTTCTTCAGGGAGCTCTTCTGACTATTCGTGCTAGCCGTAGACTCCATTACGGATTAAGTTCTTTTTGCCCCCGTAGACAACATAGAAGCAACCTGTCATTTAGATCGAGTGATCGACTGGCCACCTGTCTATTGGCTAGAAGAGCCAGAACCCATCTCCTTTGAGAGCTTCATTCTCGCAAGAGCGCTCTTCACGGAAAAGTTAGTGTATATGCGACTCGGGTTAATAGCCTCACCCTCGCCCATAGGAACACCCAAATGCTTCAGAAATTGGCTGAGTTGGGCTAAGAAGCCCACACTTTCCTTGTTCTTAGAGTAAACCAACTCACACAGACTAGAAAATAGTGTAGATGCCCTGTTGACTTGAATATCTTTTGAAATGGCTGTCATGTAGTCGAAGCGATCCTGGCTATACAGGTCGAACTAGCCTACTTTACCTTGGAGAGCCTTCACTACGATGTCGTTCAAAAGAATGAAATGTGTCTTTAGGACCTTCTTCTTCCCGTTAAGCTTGATTGTAGAACCGTCATTCGAGAAAACGATCTTCATCTCCGAGATAGTTTCTGCCGGAAATGCAAGATTAAAAGTATGACCCTCCGATGGAAGTTCAAGAAACTCCACATAGGTAGATTCATTAAAAGAGATAGGCGTTTCGTTAACAGTTTCCGTAATAGATTCTCCAACCATAGTCTCCATCTTGAAAAACTCTCGGACTTCATTCTCTTAGAATATGAACAGACGACCAAGATACTTTCCGAGACCGGAATACTCCAAGGAACGGAACATATCAACAATGTCCTGTTGATCTAGAGTGTAAACCGATGCGAAGTCCACCTGCAAAGTGTTGTGACCAAGAGTAATGGGTTTCTTGTTATCCATTTGAGAAAATATGAAGAAGATGAACATGATTTCTTAGAGAGAAATTAGAGAAAACTAGGTTCTTAAGAAATTAGTGAGCGTAAAAACTTCAGGCGCATGCACGATGCCCTTAAATAGAATTCGAACAATCACATGGCCTAACAGTCACATTTGACAACGAGGGGCCCACCAATTAAATGTTAAGAACATTTTCCCAAAGGTAGTCATCATTAAATTAAAGGGTATATCAGTCATTTTCCTTAACCTTACGAGACACACGTCTTCAAGTTATTAGGAGATGACTAATTTTAATGTTTGAACGGGAAAATAAGATGACAACGCATAAAAGACAGCTGCCCTTAATTAGTCTGAAGATGAAGAATCTAATTGCACACGTAGTTAAACATCTCATTTGTTTTTACATTCTAGCATCTAGGTGGAATAACCGTCCATTAGACGCAGGCGTCTAATCACGTGTGTCTTATAGATGTCTGAACGTCTATTAGATGTACACGTCTAATTAAACATGAACAACACGTATTAGATGTGTGTTTGGCTAAACGTGAGCGACTATCAGCGCCAGTCTTATAAATGTCTAAGCATCTATTAGACTTCGACGTCTAATCGCGTAGGTTTTACACCAAGATATTTCACCTTAAAAGCACAGACTGTATAAGAAGATGAATGTCTAAGTACTTGTTTTTCTTTTAGACATCCTCGTCTAATAGACCGATTAAAGCTTTCGTCTACGTGCATCTGATTGAACACAATAAATTTCCCTCAATTTATGCATGTATAAAAAGAATAGACAAATATTTTTAAGGTCCTTAGGACCCAAAAATATTTTTAAGAAAGAAAAACACTTAGTCCTTGGAAGTGACGTGTGCCACTATTGATCTTCTAGAGCATGTCTTCAGAAGAGTATGCTCCAAGCTTCTTCCTCAAGCTTTCCTGTATCACCTACACAAGGAAATATTTACAACTTTTGGTACCCACATTCACTTGGGTCCTCGATAAATCAGTCCCTTGGGAATCTATATTTGAGTTATTCTTATGGATTTTCCATTTTCTGTTGTAATAAGTGCGTATGATTTTGACTTAGCAGACATCTTCCTACTTGCCACTGATCCCTTAACTTTAGAGAATGGTCTTATTTTAAAACTCCTTGACTTCTTGTCAGGTTTTGATTTGCCAAACTTGCTGGTTGCTTCTAACTTAATTTTCAGCCAGCTAACAGTTGACGAAATATAAGTTATCTCACCCTTTAAGGTTAGATCCTCACTGCTTGGATCATTTCTAGTATTAGTTAAACTCCCTTTGACAAAGCTTATAAGCTTAAGCTTATCAGTTGCTGAGTTTAACTTCTTGTAGGACTTGTCTGAGTCATTGCTATCAAATCATACACCGGATTTGCATCCAGCAAGTTTCAACAGACTAATCTGATATTTGACAGCTTCTCCAGACCTTGTCCAAGAACTAACAATATAGTTTAAACGTTTGTTTTCAGAAGAGAGAGTTTGAATATTTTCTTTGAGCATCTCATTCTCAAATTAGACCTCTTCATTTTTTTTTCAAAAACATTTGGTTATGGAGTTTGTGATAAAATCGGTTGAGACATTTCAAAGGTGGATGTTATTTCATTATGGGATTCTAATAGATTTTTATACTCTATGACTGTTTTATTGAGTGTAACTACCAGTTCCTCCCATGAAAACTCTTCAGAAGAGAAATCGAGAAGAGAAATCGAATACCTCAGATTTCTAAGTTTCTTCTTCTTCTATTGCCATGAAACAAGCAACCTCGTCAATATCACTATCGTTGGATGATGAGTTAGAGTCGTTGTAGCTCTTTCTCTTCGTCCTTCTTCTTCTCATCACGCTTCGGCTTTCAACATTATGATTTGTAATGACCTAAGATACTACAGTTAAAGCACTTCACGTTAGCTTTAGATTTCTTATCATCATTAATATTTGAGGAGTTTGAGTTAGAATTGCTCTTCTTCATGAATTTGCCGAACCTCTTCACAAAGAGTGCCATAGCATCGCTGCTGAGATGTTGGGCAGCTGTCTTCACTTCAGTGGCAACTGGTGGCTCCTATGAAGTAACCAAATCTTCGGTTATGATGGTGGATGAGGGGTGCTCCTCTTCAATCCTAGAGTTCATCTCGAACTCATAGGCCTTCAGATCAGCAAGCAAGTCAAAGAGCTCCATCTTATTGAGGTCTTTGGACTCCCTCATCGCCATGGTCTTGATGTCCCACTCCCTTGGTAATGCTCGCATGACCTTTATAACAATCTCTCTCTTGCTGCAGGTCTTGCCCAGAATGGATAGGGTGGTGACAATCTAACTGAATCTTGCATCAAACTCAGCCATCGTCTCTCCTAGAGGCATCTTGAAATTGTTAAACTGCTGGGTGGCAACCGTGATCTTGTTCTCTTTGATTTTTGCGTTGCCTTCATAGAGTTGAGTGAGTCTGTCCCAAATTTCTTTGGCACACTCGCAATATATGATGTAGTTGAACATGCTATCATTAAGGGATCTGTACAAGATATCCTTGGCCAAGTTATCGAAGTTGTTCTTCCTCTTATCTTCACTTGTCCATTCAGATTTTTCTTTCTCGATCTTAATGGATCCTTCAATGACAACACTCCACATGTCATCGTTCAAGGAAGCAAGATGAGCACCGACTCTCTTCTTCCACACTATGTAGTTTTCTTTCGAAAACATGGGTATCTTGGAGGAGCTAGCATCTTTCGACATGATTCAGGTTCTTTAAAGGCTTAAGAATAGAAAATAGGGCTCTGATACTAATTGATAGGATCGGTACAACCAATAGAGACGAGGTCTGACTATTGTTAGCAACTTTTGGAAAACGATTTAATATAAATCCTGTTAGGGATTAATATCACTTTCTATTCTTCGCAAACCTTTATAAACTCTTGAAACGACTTAAGTGAGGAACTTTTTGTTTGGGTTTGAAGCTTTGAACAAATGAGAAAGGAAAGACAGAAGGTAAAGAACACAACAAGTTGTTTATGGATATTCGGAGTAAACTCTCTTACATCACCCCTTCTTCCAATAATTGGAAGGATTTCACTATATACTTCTTTGAATCAAATACAATTTACTAATCTAGCTAAACACTCTGTTGAACAGAACACCCTTTGTTCAACTTACAATATTAAGAACAATATTTACTCTGCTAGATAGTTTATGATTCTTTCTCTCTTGAATTTGGAAGATGATAGATATCGATAAGTGCAAGAGTTACCTTGTAAGATTGTAGGAATGAGCAAAGTAACCAGTGATTCGATTGTTGTCCTTGAGCATCTATTTGTAGTGGAAGGACACCAATGGTCGAATCTTCTTCATGGAAACGTGGTAAGCGTCCATTAGAAAGCCCTTATAGTACAAGAGTGGGAAGAATATTCGCGTACGCGGAGTTCATTCATTTGATACAAATAGCTGGCGTACTGGACTGCAAGGAAGAGTTGAATAGGAGTAGCGTACAACTAGTTGATCGTGGGTAGACGTATGATGACTTTAAACGGCTGCTGAAGCGAGGAATGAGATGTGATCCATTAGACTGCCAAGTGCAAGGGAGTTAGACGTCAATTTCTAACAACGAGTTCCATTAGACCACCAAGTCTAATGGAGTTAGACTACAACGTCTAACTTCACATCCCATTAGACTACCACGTCTAATGGAGTTAAATGCCAACGTCTAACTACGTTTCCCATTAGACTACCATGTCTAATTGAGTTAGACTGCAATGTATGACTACGTATTTGTTACACTTGCACGTCTAACTACGTATCTGTTAGACTTGCACGTCTAACTACGTATCTGTTAGACTTGCGTATCTAACTACGTATCTGTTAGACTGCAACGTCTAACTACGTATCTATTAGATTGGCGCGTCTAACTGTGTATCTGTTAGACTTGCTCGTTTAACTACGTATTTGTTAGACTTGCGTGTCTAACTACGTATCTGTTAGACTTGCACGTCTAACTAGTAACACGTCTAATTAGCCTGCTTAGACCACGTCTATGTTAGCCAATTCTGATGCACCTACACAGAAACAATTAGACGACCTAGCTTCTTTCATGTTTAAACATCATCAAAACTTAGTTGTTTAATATTTTATAATTTTTAAGTTAATTAGCTCTTTACTTAGTTTTTTCCAACAATTTTTTCTATGTTATTAACTATTTACTTAATTTTCCAAACACTAATGATGGAAAAAAGAATTTTCTACATCACTATTTGTAGAATTATTGTCCCTAAGAAAGCTCTTATAAAAGGAATACAGATATTCTAAGACAATATCCGACATTATCTTTGCAAAGACGTATATCGACTTCCAAAAATGGACCAAGAAGGAAGTAAGAAATGGTGAAGTCCATTTGACACGAGTTCAAACTTGTCGCCACAGACTACTTCACCAAATGGGTTGAAGTAGCTTCTTACAAGGTCTTGAAATCATCTGAAGTGGCAAAGTTCATCCGAACTAGCATCATCGCTAGATATGGAGTTCTCCATGCCCTGATTTCAGACAATAGTCGACACTTCCAAGAAGAAGTGTTGTAACTTCCCGACGAGTTCAAGATCGAGCATCACAAACATCACCCAAAAGACCACAAGCCAATGGTGCAGTCGAAGCGACAAACAAAAACGTTATTAGGATCATCAAGAAGATGACTAGTACGTACAAGGACTAACATGAGAAGCTTCCATACGTCTTATGTGGATATTATACAACCACTCAAATCTCGACGAATGAAACTCCATATTTCTTGGTTTATGACATAGATGTAGTACAACCCATCGAAATTGAGATTTCAACCCTAAGATTACTCTTAGAGAGACATGATATAGAAGAAGACTGTCTCAAATATCGATATAGTCAACTAATATTAATGGAGGACCAGAGGTTAAACGCATTATGTAAAACTCAAGCCTACCAAAAACGCATGTTAGACACATTCAATAAGAAGGTAAAACCTAGAAACCTCAAAGAAGGTGATCTAGTTCTCAAATGAACCTGAGAATTCCTAAACCTATGAGAATGTTTTGACCCCAATGGAAAAGACCCTTCCTAGTTAAGAAAATTCTCTTTGGAGGAGTTGTCCGCCTATCTTATGCCTATCTTTGAAGGAGAAAAGTTCATTTCTTCAAGTAATCTCGATGCACTTAAAAGATATTTTTTATAATTTCAAGCTATGCACATAACGGTTTAATGCTCGACCTTGAAAGAAATTTATTTTAATAAAATCCAATCCTAAATTTTGTATAACTTGCAACATGGACAGAGGACTCATGCTCGAACTATAGAGACCCGATTCTTCTTAATGCAGAAAAATAAAGAAGAGAAAATAGGTTAACAACCTGCATGTTTACGGGCCTAGTCTCACAAAATAAATAAAACCCCTAGTCCCTTCCTAAAGAAAAAGAGAAAAATATTTTGAGAATAAAAGAAGACCTTGATCTCATCCTAAGCCGATATGACAGATTTTAGGGAAAAATAGGGGCAAAGCTAAGAACATCATTTCCATTCGAGTGATATTCTTAGAAATAAAACAAGGATTTCACAAAGACCCCGATTCAAGAGATATCGATCATAAGCTCTTTTTCGTGTGTAGGTAATTATCCTAAAAGTAACCCTCCATCGAATGTTTTTGAAGAAAAAGAACCGGAATAAATCCTATAAAAAGGAGGCCTAAAGCCCCAAATTAAGATAAGACACTTCATTGTTACTTTCGTAAAAGAAGGAAGGTTTGAGACTTGATACTTTGGAAAGAAAAAACAAAAAAAATGAAAATGCCAAAAAGAGAACTGGAATAAACCCCGAAAATCTCCACAAAAATTGAAAAATGTTTCTATGTTAGTTGAGGTATTGAAATCATTATTTGTGCCCACTTAGACTCTAGCCATGATTGCTAGGACAAGAGCAAAATATATCGATTCTACTAGTTATATGCCAAAAAAGAAAAAAGAGAAATGACTAAAGTGGTTGAGGTATTAAAATTACCATCCGTTCCTCACTCAGACTCCAATCTTGATTTCTACAACAAGGTAAATGATGTACCGATTCTACTAGATATACCAAAAAGTCAACAAAAGAAAAAATAGGAAAAATGGCAAATGAAAATCCAAAGCATAAAGTTGATAAAACCTCTCTAAAAAGTGTATTTTTTCGATAAGTGAACTTTCAAGAAATGTGATTTAGGGCCGAGAAACCAAAAATAAGTTACACTATTTTATCAAAATATCAAAATTTTGACCATCTTCTTCGAGAATTATGATTATGGATAATCGTTTGCACACGAGATCAAATTTATAGCTGATATCTCAAAAATTGGGAAAAAAAAAATCTTTTTCCTTGATGAAAGTAAAATCATCACAAAGGACAAAAAATATGTTTAAAGCCTAGCTCCGAATATATTTTGAATCTAAAAATGTCATGATTCATTTAGAAGGATATGAACTAGGGAACAAAATATTATTCCTTTATATAAAAAACATGTGTCATTTGTCCAAAAATAAAGTTTGAAATCGCCGAATGACGAATTTTAACTAGATGCGAATGACACATTGAAAAGAAAATGAGAAACAAAGATTTTGTTGAATATTCCCTTAAGAGGAATAAAGCCACGACAGATACTGCAAAAGAAGTGTTGGCAACAACCTTGCTTCAGCGGTCGTCTAAAGAAGAGCTCTACTTATCCGCATAGCTCATCAGTACAATGGACAACAACATTCGTTATAAGCAGACTTCCTAATAACATTATTACAACTTCCACCAAGTGTTCAACCATTAGAAAGTCGATACGTATCTACGTATAAGAATCGACCGTTGCCTACATCTCAATATCAAATTACAACGTTGAATCCCTAAATTTATGAATGGTTGACCCTTGTATTTCTAATACGGAGGATCCCTGAATATCTAGATTTGAGGTACGACGAATCTTTCCTGATCATTTCACAATCTAAGAATTAGAGTTGATCGTTGCTACACATCACTATATAAGATCTTTAGTGTACAACAATGAACCAGTTACGTTACAGGTTACGAGTTTACATAGTCAACAAGTTCTAAATTCTTACTCTTTCTAACTGTAAAAAAATACATTGTATAAGATGAGAGTATATTTAGTATTATAAGTTGAACAAAAAGTTGTCTGTTCAATAGAGTGAGTTAGAAGTTCAGAACAGGCAACTCTTAAGTCTTAAGTTCTAACTGAGTTTGTATAAATGTTGTACAAACCAAAGTCTTATAGTGGAATCATTATAGAAACAGAAGAAGGGGTGACGTAAGAGTTTTATCTCCGAACATCCATAAAACTCTTGTATTATGTACTTTATGCATCTTTCCGTCTTGTACATACCGCTTCAAATCTAGCAAGCAATTTCCGCACTTGAATCTGTTCAAGAGCTTGCGACGATTTGTGAAGAATAGAAACAGATTTTAATCTCTAATAGAATTAAAATCGAATTGAAAATCAAAAGTAGTATAACAATATTCAACCCCCCTCTATTGTTGTAGTCGATCCTAACATAATACCTATACTATTATAAGTAATTCTACACGGAAAATCAATTAAGTCTGGAAAAACAACATTGGGAAAAAGGTTGACGATCATGCATATAAAGGAAAAATCTAATTGGGAAATGTACAAAAGTGGAGGTACTGAATTCTCCTTTTGAATTTAAATTTTCTGTTGTAGTAGAAGAAAATTATGTTAGGGAATGGGAATATGTAGTTGTGGGAAACTTCATAGGAAAGAATATAGTTTCATTCATAGTCACCAAAGAGGCACTTATGAAACAATGGGAGAAAAAGGGACTAGAGAATATTTCAGCAAATGTACATGATCTTTACTTTTTGAAATTTAAGAAGGGATCAGATCTAGATGAAATTCTAAAAAATTGGCATACATATATTAGATCCAACTACATGAAGTTAGAAAGATGGTATGAAGATTTGAACCTATTAAACAAGCCTAAGGAAACAATTCAGATATGTTTCAAACTTTGGAATATCACTACACGCATGTATAATGTAGAAGCTCTCTTAGTCATTTTGTAGGTTTATTGGGTGCACCATTATACATGAACCCAATTACTGAAGGAGGAGAGAACCTATCATTTTCAAGAATTAGCATTGAGGTGCATCCTAGAAGCACATTTCCAAATAGTATGACAGTAGTAGACAGAAAAAGAAAACTTATTGTCATGGAAATCACTTATGAGTAGAGGCCATGCAGATGCATTTTCTGCAATACCTTCTAACATGCAAGCCCAAATTATGATTTGGGTAAGAAAGAAGATAAAAAAATTCATAAAATCCAAAAAGTAAAGATGCGGAAAAATAAAATAAAGGTGCATATTATCAAAAACAAATTGTGGTTAAAGAACATGAAACAACAGATAAAGAAAATTTTGTACAATAAAAAATCAATACGAAGATGGAGGTGAAACCTCAACATAATCATGTTGAAGAGATAGTTGAAAAGACTCAATCAAATCAAGTTGAAGTGGTTGCTGATGAAAATATAGAGGAAGATACTCAGACTAATTAAGAGGAAGAATAAAATTCTAAGGTTGATATAGAGGAATCTAAAGTTGTAGAGGATTCTAAAGCTGAAACATCAGGTTGGTATGAAAATAAAAATCCTGATTGGGATAATTATAATTTGATACAGTTTGTAATATTTGTTTATAATCTTTGTTTCTCGTATATTTGATTGCTACTCATCAGAATCTTTTAGGGTTGTTTGATTGTCATTTTTTTAATTATGACTATGGTTTGTCTAGCTTTGATTCTTGAGCCTTCTACTTTTGGAATTTTAATGAAATGGGTTTAACCGTTTTTTAAAAAAAATTGAATGTCAATAGTCTATAAATGCCAAATTTTAGGAATGACAATCGAATTGGATGAATTATCAACGGTTGGATTGATAAATGAATTTATTGTGATAGTTAAATTTTTAACTATATACCATCATGTTGGAAATTTAATTATTAATTAAGCTTTAAATATACGCTTTAATTAGTTTTTTTTTAAATAAAAAAGTATAAGCTGTAATTACTCTTTCTGTCTAAATTATAATATATTATTGATAATAAAGTGAAAGTTTTTATTTATCCTTAATTTTCTTTCGTTTTAAGTTTTCATGTATATTTTGAGTTATTTACTTGTTTTTTTATGGTTACTTATATATTTAATTTATATCGAATAATATTATATTTCTATTTCTCAAAAAACATTTTTACCAAAATATTGAATTTTTTATTCTAAAACAATATTTTATTCCGAAGATGACGAATATAATACAATACTTTTTTATGGGAGTTAAAGATGCGAACAAAGCTTGCTTAGATGAATTTGAAAGAAATGTTGTTATGATTAAGATGTCTAATTTATGGACAACATATGAGAAAAAGATAAATAATCTCAAGTTTCTATATCATATTCATTTTAATTTATCAAACAATATTTTATAAGATGTTTTGAAAGAGACCAATATTGTTGGGTTATAATTGAAACTATAAGATCTATATATGATGAAATCAATGTGCATCTGAAACAATAACTCAGACTAATTAAGAAGAAGAATTGAATTCTATGGTTAATATTGAGGAATCCAAAGTTGTAGAGGATTCTAAAGATGAAACATCAGGTTGGTATGAAAATAAAAATTCTGATTGGGATAATTATAATTTGATACAGTTTGTAATATTTGTTTATAATCTTTGTTTCTCGTATATTTGATTGCTACTCGTCAGATTCTTATAGGTTGTTTGATTGTCATTTTTTTAATCATAACTAGGGTTTGTCTAGCTTTGATTCTCGAGTCTTTCATTTTTGGGACTTTAATGAAATAGGTTTAACAGTTTTTCTAAAAAAATTGAATGTCAATAGTCTATAAATGTCAAAATTCTAGCAATGACAATCGAGTTGGATGAATTATAAACTGTTGGATTGATAAATGAATTTATTGTGATAGTTAAATTTTTAACTATATACCATCATGTTGGAAATTTAATTATTAATTGAGCTTTAAAGTTTTTATTTTATCCTTAATTTTCTTTCGTTTTAAGTTTTCAGGTATATTTTGAGTTATTTACTTGTTTTTTATGGTTACTTATATATTTAATTTATATCGAATAATATTATATCTCTATTTCTCATAACAAAATTTATTAAAATATTGAATTTTTTATTCTAAAATAATATTTTATTCCGAAGATGACGAATATAATACAATATTTCTTTATGGCGGTTAAAGATGCGAACAAAGCTTGCTTAGATGAATTTGAACGAAATTTTGTTATGATTAAGATGTCTAATTTATGGACAATATAGGAGAAAAAGATAAATAATCTCAAGGTTCTATATCATATTCATTTTAATTTATCAAACAATATTTTATAAGATGTTTTGAAAGAGACGAATATTGTTGGGTTATAATTGAAACTATAACATCTATATATGACGAAATCAATGTGCATCTGAAACAACAATTATATTCTCATCGTATGAAAAAATATGTATTTACAAAACCATTTATCAGTAGTTAAAAAAAACTATTGCTAACTCGTAAAATTTTAAAATTAAATACGGTGATTTAACTATAATTTTATTGTGTCGGTTGCCTTTATCATAAATAATTTTGTGATACGATTTTATATATTCATGATACTCTCATAACACGAATGATGTTTTGATGTATTATAGTCTAAAGAGAAAATGAACTATCTTGTTAGTCATTCTAATAGTCCAGTAGAGGACCTTATTGTGTTTGAGAAAGAACCCAAAAAAAAGTATTTTTATAAGTGAATAGAGAAATAGATCAAATTTTAAAAAATACATTGTAAAACTTAAAATTATTATAAGAGATGGGTACATAAAATTTAAATATTGAAAGCTACAAAACAAGATTAAAAAAGAAAGTGGTAATTTGACTGAAAAGTAGGTAAATAATTTTGGCGTAGCTAATATTGTTGAAGTTGAAGACAATGATAGTCAACTACTCATTATTTTAAATTGCGATGAGATATTACACGATAAATTGACACTCGATTATTTATGTAATTATTATATATGTCTAATCAATTTTCAAAGAAATATTTTATTATTATTTAAGATCACAGGTATAAGAAAGAATCAAGATGTTTGATAGAGATGTTAATGCACTTAATAATA
Source organism: Impatiens glandulifera (assembly GCF_907164915.1). Lineage (NCBI taxonomy): Eukaryota > Viridiplantae > Streptophyta > Magnoliopsida > Ericales > Balsaminaceae > Impatiens > Impatiens glandulifera. The sequence goes on from NW_025919075.1 coordinate 71,227, forward strand.
TGAGACATCTTAATGATTTTAAGAGAAATGTTATATCTCTTTATACCCTTATTTAAAAAGATACAAACACTGTAAAAGGTGGAGTCAGGAAGGTTCATAAAAGTGTTTTGTAGTGATTAATGGTGAAAAAAATCAACACGTTATATGTTCTAAGAGACTCTACAATTATAGTCGATGTTGTTGCCACCGCCTCTTTGTTATCTGATGTCACTAAGTTGTTTCATATCCGACTTGATCATATGAGTGGGAATCGCATGACCGAGTTGATCAATTGAGAAATTTATGATAGAAAAAGTATTGAAAATTGATGTTTTGTGAGAAATGTATTATTCAAAAATAGAAAAGAGTTAAGTTTTTAAAAAAAATATCCACAATAATAAAAGAACACTTGATATATTCACTTTAATTACTAGGGCGTCTAGAGTGACTTTTATGAGAGAGGCTTATTATACGCTGACGATGATCGATAATTTTTCTAAAATGTGTTAATATTTTTTAAGCATAAAAATGATGTGTTCTATAAATTTAAAAAGTGAAAGATTATGATTGAAAAAAGAAAAAGAAGCCAATAAACATTTGTATACCAATAATGACGTGAATCTATGTTTTGAATAGTTTAATGCCCTAGGTAGGACTAAAGGAATCGTGAATACCACATATTGTCTAAGAATTCATAATAAAATAGTATTAAAGAGATAATGAATATGACTTAATAAAGAAATGTTCATTGTATGCTCCTTAATACTGATTTATCAAAATCATTTGGCTGAAGTTACAATTTTATCATGTTTTCTTATTAGCCATTTTCTGTTGACTATAAGTAGTCTTTGAAAGAAGTATGATCTAGTACTCATAGTTATTCTGATTTACAAAGTTTTGGTTGTTCTACATACACTGGTGAATAAGGGGTCAAAACCGAGAGTAAGAACTCTCGGTAATGACCCTATATCTTTCGGTTTTAACTCTCGCCATTCCTCGGTATTAACTCTTTCGGTAAATATAATTTGGCGTTTACCGAGAGATGTCGTAGAGTTTTCGGTTTAGGCACTCAAGAGAAAACCGAAAGTTAATTGGAAAACTTTCTGTTTTCTTCAAAGGAAAAACCGAAAGTTTACCTATTAACTTTCGGTATTTTCCTCAGAAGAAAAACCGAAAGTTTCCAATTAACTCTCGGTTTTCCATTTTTAAAAAAACCGAAGGGTATATGAAAAACTTTCGGTTTTTCCTTTCAAGAAAAACCGAACGACTTTCCACAAAACTCTCGGTTTTCCTATTCAAATAAACCCGAGAGGTGTATGAAGAACTTTCAGTTTTTCTTTAAAGGGAAAAACCGAAAGATTTACCTACAACTCTTGGTTTTTTCCTTTTAAAGAAAAACCAAGAGGTATATGAAGAACACGTGGTTTTCCCTTAAGGAAAAACCGAAAGATTTCCATATAACTCTCGGTTTTTCCTTTTGAAGAAAAACCGAAAGATTTTCATTTAACTTTCGGTTTTTCCCTACAAAATGTATCAAATAGGCCGATTGTTTTGTGTGCAACCAAAAACTGTTCAACCAAACCAATATATCAATAATAAAACAAATGACATTCATGAAGCAAATTTCCATTATCATTCCAAAATTCTCAACCAAACTAATCATCCAAACTCTGTTTTAAATTCAAATTAAAACGTACTCAATCAATTCATAAACCTATTTTCAATCGAAACAACCAATCAAAACGTACTAGAATTAGCTGGTGGGGGGAGAAGGGGGTGGTTGTTGATGTTGCCTCATAAACATTTCAAAGCTCTCCATTCTTGCATTCATTTTTAACCTTTCCCTCTCTATTCTTTCGATCATTTCTAACTTCTCCCTCTCCATTCTTGTCAAAATTTATAGCTTTTCTGCGTGTACTTCATTAATTGTTCGAGTTCTTTCTTCATCCCTTTTTCCAATTTCTCAAGTTTCATCGTCATTCTTTGATTCTCTTCAAACAATCGATTAGTGGATCGTTGTGAAAAGTTGTCACTTCGACGATCCTCACGAAAGTGTGTGGACTGGACGCCTGATCCCATACCGAACATTCCCCCATGCTTTTGTTGTCCGAACACCCTTTTCGTCAACTCAAAGTCAGATATTTCGGTTCGTTACTTCTTACTTCCTCCATCTCAACCTGCACATTTGAAATAAATTTTCATTTATATAATAAAAAACTAGTTATATTCAATTAAATTACAATTTTCTCTTGCGTTTGTTCGTCCAGGACGGAGGTTGAGTTTTCTTTCGTAGGTTTTGGGATACGGGTCCTCTTGAATACTTCAACGACTGAGGGAGCCCGTCCCATTTCAAGCGCCTGTTGAAATAAATTATTTATAAATTTAATAACAATCTTTATATTAAGTTATTATAAAAAATTTACATACCAACTCTTCCTCCACTTGAGCAAACAGTCTAGTTCTAGTATGATGTGGGAATTTGAACTTATTTCTGTTGACAACATTAGTTCGACTGTTTTGCTGTATTTGAAAAATAAAAGATGTTAGAATAATTATTATTATATTTTATTTGAATTATGAAATAGTACCTTAAATTTTTTCGTGAAGTAATGGTTTCGACACACGAACTCCCAATCATCTTAGTTGTAGTCACGTGGAGGATTGACAAGTACCGCCACCTCGTCTCCTTGATGAATGCGAATATAATCTTTGTTCAAATCCAAGCACCATCTATCCCATATCTGTTTGGTGTGTGCCAATTCGAACCTTCGATATTAATCAATAGAACCATCAGTACACTCGAACGGATCCTAAAAAATATATCATTCAAATGTTATATAAAAAGTATTGAATGATTAATGTATAATTAAGTAATGATTACCATCATAGCAATCCAAAGTGAATCCAATTTGTCAGCACTCAATGTCTTCCACTTCAGTAGACGGTGTGAGACGGCTTAAGGGTCCCGCACAACCGACCCCAAATGTCGAGACCACATTGTTCTTCCATCTCCGACACCGTCGGGCCTCCCATCTAACGCTCTAAAAGTCAGAAGAATAATCTTTGTCCCCAGTGGCCTCCTAGATATCGCAATATTCTTGTTCTTCCCTCGTCTCTTGCAGGCGGAAGATTTTTCAAAATTATCAAATTCATAATTAGATGTAAATCAATCAAAATAATAACTAAGTCTAAACAAGTTACCTGTCGATGATGGGTCGGGAGTGGAATGATCCTCCTCGTCATCCTCCTCGCGAGCCTCGTCGTCAGCCTCATCGACATCCCCCATATCAGCAAACTTACTCCCAATAAACTCTTCAACCTCAACATTCATATCCTTGTCATGTGTACCTGCTGGGAGAGCAGTAACTAACGGGTCCACAACTAATGGTGGTTTATCTTTAGAAGACTCTTCAGTTTTCTAGTTGTTTTCCTCATACTCTTCCAAGTTTCTTTACGACCTTCAGACATTCTTAATGAATACCATTAATAAATGAGTGAATGATTGAAATAAAGTAGTAATAAGAATGAATATAAACTAAAAAACATAAATCTACCTAATTAATTAATATGAACTATATATTGGTAAACCGCGGATTTATTTTTGTCACAATCTTCCAACCGAGTCGGGCTGACATATTAGGGACGTAGAATACTTGTTTTGCTTGACTCGCCAATATATACGGGTCCTAACTTTGGGTTTTTAAAATTCGGTTTACATTTATACTTACGAAGCCATATTTATTCACTTTCACTCATAGTTCCCCCGAGTGTGTATCAAACCACTTACACTTGAATAAGATAACTCGTTTGTGAGAAAAGTATTGTACTTCGATTATATCCGTTAAAACTCCGTTGTAAGACATAGTATCTGACCGTTGTACCCTTCAACAACCACCTCACTATTTTGAGTGGTCAAACCTTCGTCGTGTTTTTCGGTACAGAATTTGTATCCGTTTACTTTATACCAAACATACATACACGAGTACATACTTGGACCTTAGCCTAAGATCTTGAGGTCTCTTGATATGTCGTTATTTTCTGCTAATTGAGCGACTTATATAAATATATACATTCCCAAAATGTAGTCGTTAAAATAAATTTAAAGTTATTAGATATGGTTTAGAATTTACTCACTCTATGCTTGAAATATGTGGCAAACATTTCTCCACGGGACTCATTGTTATTGGAATACTGCATATAATCTATGCAAATAGATAGAATATTAAATAGCATACTCTTTAATACTAATTAATAAGACGTACCATAAAAGCAACATATTGAATCTTACATGTAAAAAAGTTCTGCTTTGGGGCAATTTTTCAAAATTTATGAATGAGTTGTCACTCGATCGCTATAATCCAAGTTGTATATTTTTCCGTTAGATAGATCTTTCAACAATGAAAATATTGAAATGCCCGAGATTTCAGTTTGTGCATTTTCTTGGTCTTCTTCCTCCATATACTTGGCACATAAACTAATACTCTCATTTACAAGATAGCTATTGCTTATTGAGGCTTGGGGTGGTTATTATTCCGCAAATATCTTTTTATTGTACTCACGTAATGTTCAAACGGATACATCCATTAATACTGGACAGGTCCCCCAAGCAAAGCCTTAAATGATAAGTGAACCGGGAGATGCATCATGATGTCGAAGATTGACGGTGGAAAAATCATTTCAAATTTGCGAAGTGTCAATATAATATCCATGTACAATTGTTCGAGGTCCGCTTGAATCAACTCTTTGAAACACAACAACCGAAAGAACCGAGACAAATTTACTAACACATCATACACATTATCTGGAAGTAATTCATGGGTTGCTAAAGGAATAAGATATTCCAATAAAATTTGACAATCATGACTCTTTAATCCCGTAATCTTTTTCTCTTCCAAATTTACACAACCGTCGATATTTGAGCAAAAACTATCAGGCAACTTGAGATCTTTCAAGAATTTACCAAGACGTTTTTTATGATCAGATGTTAAAGTGAAAAGCACTTCTAGATAATGAACCACTCCTTCATCATTTATAGTATGTAACCATTGTTTTATGCCTAAGAGTTGTAAGTCTTTACGGGCTTTAAGACGATCCTTAGTCTTCTCTTTCACATTCATTATTGTTCCCAACACGCTATCACAAATATTTTTCTTAATATGCATAACATCCAAATTATGTCTCAATAATAGTGATTTCCAATAAGACAAACGGAAGAAAATGATAAGTTTGTTCCAATTGTCTCCCCGCGTTTCATGATATATCTTGGTTTTTTGCTCAAATCCGTAGTAAGAATTGTGTCTTCTAGGTCTCATGCTTGCTCGTAACTTTCTTGCCCCGTTAACAATTTAGAGGGCTCTCTATAATCTGTTCAACCATCAAATGACTCTTTATCCCTTCTGTATTTGTGCTTTGGTGGAAGGAAACATTTGTGACTCATGTAACATTGTTTGGAACCATTAACCAATCAAAGAGATATTGTGTCGTTGTTACAACAAGGACAAGCGAATTTCCCTTTCGTACTCCATCCTGACAAATTCGCGTACGCGGTAAAGTCGTTAATGGTCCACATTAACGCCGCTCGCATGTTAAAGTATTGCGAGGTGTGTGCATCAAACGTTCTCACACCAGTTTGCCACAGTTCAGTCAACTCATCGATCAATGGCTAGAGAAATATGTCAATTGCATTTCCTAGACTCTTTGGACTTAGAATTAACATAGATATAATGAAATTGCTAAAATTTATGCAAGTAGTGAGTGACACATTATAAGGAACGAGAATAAACGACCAAACACTGTATGACTTTTTCCCATTTGCAAATGGTTGATAAACTCAGCCTTACGTTTCGAGATTCCGACGCGAAATCTTTATTATTTTCATTAAACGTTTTCCAAGTTAAGGAATCAGCAGGATGTCTCAACGTATCACTATCAACTCTTCCTTCATTATGTCATCTCATCATTGGAGCCGTTTTTGAGGACATGTATAGTCTTTGTAGTCTTGGTATTGGAGGAAAATATCTTAACACCTTAGTTAGAATGAATTTCCCATTTTGCTTCTTTCGAACTGCCCCACTTATTTGGTCAACTTTCCATCTTGAAAGACCGCAAACTCTATAAGACTCTACATTTTGTCGTCCTTCCAAAATAACATACAGTTGTTTTTACATGCGTCTATCTTCTCATCTTAAGCCCGATATCAGTAATGAATTTTTTACTTTCGTAGTAGGAGTTTGGCAAATTGAGCGTCAATCGGTAAATGTAGTCTTTAAGAAGACGCAACAACATATCAAACGAAGAATTTGTCCATTGACAGACATTCTTTATGTGAAGTAGTTTCAGTAGTGCTGATGATTACGTTATTTGATCACCTTCATACAATGGCCGATTGAAATCATCAAGAAATTTATAAAATCTTTATGCATCCGCACTTGGTTTCTAGTTGTTCGGGACATCATTAACGTTGGAGAACATATCGTTTATATAATCGTGCATATAACATTCTTTATTGACCTCTTCATTGACTATATTATTCCTCTCCGTTCTAGAATCTTTAAATTTCGGCACGACATCCTCTAATTGACCATCATCATCATCATCCAAGTCATCAGCATCATCATCGGCATCATCATTAACCACGTAAGTAATGAGTCTCTTTTCTCCATGAAAATACCAGAACTCGTAATGAACATTTATTCCATAAATGATGAGGTGAGTCTTCACATCGTCTATTTCCATAAACGGCATGTTCAAGCATTTCACGCAAGGACATTTCATTGTTTGTCGGGATGTACTCCTAACTGTAAACTCGAGAAATTTGTCAACACCTTCCTCGTAATCTGGATGATCTCGACGTAAGGTCATCCACGTTTTATCGGGTACTTCTATATTTCTAATAAAATGGAAAATAATCCGCATTATTATTTAATTAACTTTATCTAAATTAGGCTAAATTACATTTCTCTTATCTTCATAATTTACGATCTAAAAAGAATACATTATTCAACTTATGTACTAACAATCCAATTCTAACATAAAATCAAATTTAATCCAACATTATTTCAATCATACATAATTCAAACAATTCAATTTATACCTATAATCCAATTAATTCAAACATAATTGTTAGGATCTAGGTCGCCGCTGGTGGACCGGGGGTTGGACCGGTTAGCGGTTCTCACTCGTAGGGTGGTGGTTAATCCGGTTAGAGATTAACACCGGGGTTTCAATACTACACAACCTGTTACAAACCCTTGAACTAGGTTCAAGCGCGGAAGAGGTTTGCTTTCAAGTTGAAGCGGTACACGTGTATGATAGGCGGAGTCGGTTTCGGATGATGAAAATTTAGAGATGGTGGGTCGGTTTTGGCAATCTGGATGTTCGGTGTGATTGGTAGAGATTCGGTTTGGAGCGGTATGGTTAAGTTAGTCGGTTATGTAATGAAGCCAACAGAAAGTAAATAACACAAAAGATTTTATGGATGTTCGGAGATAAAACTCCTACGTCACCCCTTCCTCTCGAAACCGCGAGAAGGATATTCACTAAGGAATACAAGTACAATCCGATCGAGACTTATTCTCTGCTCGATAACACTCTTACAATTTACACCGAAATTGTAGAACACACTTTAACTTTCAACACTTAGGCTTTCTAGAATATCACACTATTATTGTAGTAAATGCTTTTAGCTCTTGTTATCCCAATGTATGTCCCGCATTTACTCTTCTGCAACTGCCTCCTTTTATAGGTGAAATATGCCAACGGTCATATTTCAAAGCCTTGAGTCTGATTGGCTGATCAGAGAGGCAGTGATTCAGTGTCTCAGACCTGCCGGTCGTTTCCTCAGACCTGACGGTCAATCTTAGACCTGGTATCCTGTTTCCGACCTGCCGGTCTGTAAAGAAAACCTGCTGGGTTTGTCTTTTACTCAATGTGGGCACTGTCTGTTTGGACAGTTGTCTGTACTTTGAAGATTTCCTTTCTGGCTTATCCCGAAGTAGAAGGATCCGATAGTACTGTTTTCTGCAGCCTACAGTCTTTCCTCAGACTTGCATGGATATGGAAGTATTCAGTCTGTTCCTTTGGTATCATTCTCAACAGATACCCAAAGTGTCTTCTTGTACAGGTCGGCCACTTGACTTGGCCGAATGTCTTTTGATAGTGAAGTGACCGGACTTCTTCCGGTTATTCTTATCTTGTGGATTGATCGGCTGTTTGATGGTTCCGGTTTTGAGCTTTGGCCGATCCTTCCTTTGTTTGGTCATGCTCCGAATACTCTTGATCGGTATGATGTTTTGACCGGTTCGGTTTCTTCAGTTGGTTCTCTTATTCATCTGGTCCGGTTACTTGTTCCTGCATGGGAAGTTTGTTTAAGTTAGGTTTATTTGAACCGGTATGAATTTATCTAACAATTTCTCCCTTTTTGATTATTTTATTTAAAATTATCAAAATCATGTAAGTTTGCAACCGTAGGCCGGTTGTTTTGTTTGGCCGGTTTTTTGAAAAAAGCTTAGAGAATTTTTCGAAAAAATTTGAGGGAGGAGTTTTGGAAGAATCTCTATCTTTTATCTAACAATTTCTCCCTTTTTGATTATTTTATTTAAAATTATCAAAATCATGTAAGTTTGCAACCGTAGGCCGGTTGTTTTGTTTGGCCGGTTTTTTGAAAAAAGCTTAGAGAATTTTTCGAAAAAATTTGAGGGAGGAGTTTTGGAAGAATCTCTATCTTTTATCTAACAATTTCTCCCTTTTTGATTATTTTACTTAAAATTATCAAAATCATGTAGAAATGCAAAATAAGCCCGGTATTCAAAAATAACTTTATATATTTATAGATAGCCGGAAAAGACAAAGTATAAATACTAAGACAAATAAGAAAAAGAAGGATAGTCCCTATTCCGAGTCCGTGAATTCGTAGGCGCTCTTCTTTTTCTTCGGTTGCGGTGGCGGTTGCGGTTGCCTAGTCTGTTGGGAGGATCGTGGTCTTTTAGACCGGTACCGCAGCTGTTCTTCGACTTCGTCCTCGACTTGGTCGTCTTGCTGCGAAGTACCCGTAGAGACCGGTTCGGAGATTTCATTGAGCATCTCAGCTATCCGAACTTTCTTAGGGGCCGGCCTCTTTCTTTTTGTCGGTGCTGAAACGGAGGCGGCCGCCTTCTTCTTTTTCTCGTGTTCCTTTGCAAATCCCGCCAGCCTTCGTGCCTCCGTTTCTAACCGTTCGGCATCCGCTGCGGCCTGACTGGCCACTTTCTCAGCATATCCTGGATATAAGATCTCGGCCCTTCTTATTCTTTCGGCCTCTACTTCGGCTTCGGTCAGCTGAGACGATCGTGGCGCCTCTTTATCCTTGCTGGCTTCGGCGTTTAGTTCATCCTGGACCCTTTTAGCTATTAGGGCATCAGCCTCTAGAGCCGCGGCATCCGCGTTTTCCTTAGCTTTCAGAATTTCGGCCATCTGTTCGGTGAGTGCCTTTACCTCGGCCACGAGAGTCTCATTTGTCTTTTCCAGCACTGAGACCCGGTCAATTGTCGTGTCGACCCGGTCGAAATCCTTCTTTAAGTCCGAAGTTATACCCTCTAGAGCTGCGGTATGCTGAGCACATTTTTCGCGCTCACCAGCCTCTTCCCACAGTCCGGTGCTGAGGTCGGCTAGGCGTGCTTGATGTTGATCCACAAGCTGTTTTGTCACACCGGCGAACTGCATGGCCGAATCAAATATTTTATTGCAGCATTCCTTGAACGGTTGAAGCTTGGACACTTCGTGTTCAAGTATACGGTCATCAATCTGCTCCGATATTGATGCCTTAAACTTTTGAAGCCGGTCTTCAAGCTGCCCTGATATGGACATTTCAAACTTCTTAAGTTGGTCATCAATCCGCACCGAAACGGATGCTTCAAATTCTTGGAGCCGGTCATCAATCCATTCCTTAGGGGGAACTGAAACGGTGGCTTCCGGTGGTGGAGTAGGAGTTGACTGCTCGGTGGGATCTGGATCGCCTCTCTCACCGGAGTCTATCAGTGCAGCATTCTCATTAGGAGGTTCTAATGTTGCCGCATTCTCTAAGTTTGGCACCTCACTTTCCAGGTTTGGAACCGCATCTTCTAAGTTTGGAACCTCAACTCCCAAAGTCGGTATCGGTTCCTCATCTTCCAATATCGGTTCCTCAACTTCCCTTGGTGTCTCAACTTCCTCTCTTGAGGGTGTTGGGTATTCAACTGGAAATTCTTCGATTACCGGAGCAGTATAGACCGGTACTTGCTTTTGGTTGCATATTGCTTCCAGCCGCTCTATTTCCTGACGTATTTCCAGTTTGCCCTTTTCAAGCTTTTCCAATACTCGCGGTGCTACGGTAGACGCCGATCCCCCTTTGGCATATTCTTCCTTAATCTTTCTGATGCGCCTTCTTAGTTTCCGAAGATGGCTTCTCGGTATCAGGAGGCAAGTTCGGCATTGTACCTCCTGAATGGTGTTGGATTTTGTGAGGCTGAAGATCATGTCCTCTACTTCCTCCAATCTTGCGATGCAACCCTGTTGCGGGAGGTCCGGTAGGATATCTTTATACTTTGTATTGAACCGGTACTCATGACACTCCAGATATAAGTCTATGACGTCCTCGTCTCGCCTGTTTATGCCCTGAAAGATATTCTGGGCAAGTCTTTCGGCCTCGGCTTCGTCGGCCTCTTCCCTGTTGAAGCCTTCATCATGGGCTCCTGTATCAACCCCGTCCTCACCCTCGGTGGTTTCAGGATTAGCGCTATGTTCGGCATCGTTCGGACTTCGAGCCGAATGATCGTCATCGTGGACCGTTTCATCTTCGGTCCTCTCCGGGTCGGTTTCTTCAGGGTCCCACTCCTCATCCTCTGTTTGTTGTGGTGGTTCTTCGAAAGTTATCTTTTCTTTCCTCTTTCCTCCGGTCTTTGCGTTTGCTGAGGCAACTTTCTTTGCGGCTTTCTTCTTTCGGCCACCCGTGGAACTGGAGGCTGACTGCGTTCTTGGAAGAAATTGCCTCGATCGAATGATGCAACGTTTTATTAGCCCAACACCGGGACCGACGTTGAGGTTCAAGTGTAGGAAGATCTTACCGAGTTGCACGGCATATCCCCACGACCGGGCTGAATCCGGTCTTACCATGTCCATGAGGTTGCCGAACACTGATCTTGCCCAGTTGACCTCCTTTCCTTCCAACAGACGAAATATCATTTTGATTTTGTCTCTGGTGAGGTTGCTGAAGTTTCCTCCTCTTGCCGGTATTGCCCTGGCGAAAACGTCACATGCCGGGATATATTCCGGCTTCAGCGTGTTCTTACTTCCGGATGTCGTGATTGGCTTATTAGTTGCCGATAAGAGGTGGCAAGCCGTCTCAAAAGTATCATCGTCTATTGCTGCCGTTGCGTCCTCGCCAGTAGTTGGGAGACGCAAACTCTCGGCCACCACTGCTTCGGTAATCTCGATTTGGGAACCGCAAACCGTTGCGATAATCCTGTCGTAGGAGATGGTTGCGGTTTTGAAGAACTCTTCGACCGCCTCTATGTAAATTACGTGAGGACCGTCCAGAAAATATCCCAGACCAGTTTTGATCAGCAGGTCAATGACTTCCTTTGCTTCGGTTGTCCCATTCTGCCGAATCTCCTCGAAGTCTACTTGAGAATAGAGTTTGAACAACGCCGAATCACGACCCATGTTGAAGAGTTTGAAAATGAGAGAAATCGGCTTCAGAAAGTTTAGGAAAGTTAGAGAGATAAAGTGAATTCGCGTGAGAATGAAATAAATGACCGAAGGCCCCCTTTTATAGTCACGGTTTGGAAGCCCAACCGTCCCATCATGAATGGGCGGGAATTTTCCCTCCAAGGTAAGAGTACGCCAAACTGTGGGCGGGAAACCGAAAACTGTGAGCGGCAATTTTGAGCGGGAATTTTCCCTCCAAAATACTTAGCCTATGTCATGGATGACGCTTTCATTTCTTTGAGACCGAATGAATAATCGGTTTCTATTTTTATTCAGATATTTTGATTTATCGGCGTTTAACAGTTCTAAGTAGACTTTATGATACCGGATGAGGTTAAGCCGGTTATTTAGATAGATGCAAAGAATAAAGAGAAACGATCTTTAAAACTGAAACGATATTTTATTAGAATGGAAACCGATAGGATGAAAGAAAGACATTTAAGCAAAGACATTTAAGCAGTGAGCACCATCCTGGAATACTTTTCCACCACCGCATCTTTATCAAGAATGTTTGAGGGGGATGCCGGTGTGCCCGGTCCAAAATCTGGCCGGTACTTGAGAATGAGCTTGCTGATGTGAGGTGCAAAGCCGAGACCCTTCTTGGTCCGCACCATTTTCCTCAAGATTTGAAAGAGGACCGCTGCCCAATTTATGGGCGTATGGTTGTAGATGTGGGTCATGATGTTGTATGTGTTCTTTGAATACCGCTGATTTTGAGATTGGCACAGAATGGATCGAGTGACAATTTCAAGAAGTAACTGAGTACTACGACCGAGGCGGGTTTTTAACCCATGGGTTTCCACCGTATCGAAGGTTGCAGAGCAGCGGAACCCATAGTAGTATTCATCAGTTCCTTCCATGGCCGGAAAATCAGAGAACCCTTTTTTGGGCAGATTGAAGAGGGTGGCAAATTCGGCTTCATCAAGCCGGAAGGTATGATTCCTTACAGTGGTGACAATACGATCGCCCCAGTTGCAGGCATTTCTGAAGAATTCATTGACATCCTCAGTCAGTATGGGACCGGATTCGTCAAGGAAGGATTGAAGACCGGTAACAATAAGGCTTTCGAACATGTGTTTCTTTGGATGGTCATAATCCGATTCTGCCATGCATGAGCTGAAGTCGACACTTAGAAAGTTTCCCAAAGTTCGGCTTGGCATGATTATAGAGAGAGAGATTCAAGAGATGTTCAAGATGAATACAAGTGTTTTGTACTTGTGGATGTGATAAAATGAAGAGAGATTGGCTCCTTATATAGGATCGGTTTTGGAGGGAAAATCTGTGCATTGATGGTCAGTTTTGTTTTATTAAGGAAGAGAATCTTTTCCCTTTTAATGATGCATGGGGAAGCGACAGATTGCAAGGCTCGAGGTAAATATTAGTTGGGAAGTGACCAGATTAGTTGGAAATTAAATATGTAGGTGGTTGGGAGTTATCTCATTAAATGGGATTATCTCATTAAATGCATTCAACACATAACTGACATTGATTAGATAGAAACCGAAAATGGTAGGGACAATACCGAAAATGACATACATAAATGATGAAGTCAAGAAAAGGCACAAATAAAGCCGAAGGAGATATGGGTGAAGCCGATATGATCAGATTTGAGTTGAACAATAATACATCCGGTGCATGAAGCAAAATGACCGGATGCAGGAAGGAGTAACTCAGTGGCCGCGGGGATTGGAGTTCCTCCTCCTCCACTCTCTCTCAACTCGATCGTAGAATGAGTCGATGACTTCTCTGGTGAACACCTGACTATGGGTCAAACCTTCGCCGGGACAGGTTGGGACTCCAAGCTCCTCAAAAAGTCGGCTTATCTGGGGAACGAAAGCCACTGACCGGGTGCCGATTATCCAAATAAGGACGTCAAACAGCACCCTAGACCAGTTGACCGGCGTTCTGGTGATGATGGCCGCCATCATGTTGAATGTTGTCGTGCAGTAGATGTTGGTGACATCTTTTCCAAGGATGCCCCTTCCTATTATACCATTGAGGAGCTGGTACTGAGCCCTCAAAGGAGATTTGGAACCATGATCAGCAACAGGCTCGTCCGACCGAGCTAAGGCGAGAGAGACCTCAGCCTTGGTATCGGCCGGAGGGTTTAGGTCTGTTAGCTCTTGTTTAGGCAGATCGAAGCACCGAGCGAAGTCCTGCTCGGTGAAGTCAAAGAGAATACCCCCAACCTTATATTGGATGTGGGTCTCGAAGTGGGGTGTCCCCCGGTATACCCTGGCATTGTTGTAAAATTCCAAGACAGGTTGAGGATAGATGATTTGCTTGTCATCCAGAAAATACCGGAGGCCAGTATCTTCCAGCTGTTTGATCATCCGATACAGATCATAATGATCGGTATCGGAGCAAGATTCAAAGTCTACTTGGAGAATGTTTGTGAAGATAGACATGATTAGGTTGTCTTAGAGAGAGGGTGTTCTTGTGAGATTTTTGCCTTAGTGATGGAAGGAGTGTATTGTGAGTGTTTGAGTGAGAAGGGTGCTTCCTTTAAATACTGGTTTGGGGCTAACCTATTATCCGGACATTAAATGAGATGAAGTATATTAACCGCAGGATAAGAATCTTTGCATAAAACATGCAGTTTTGCAGGTCTAGGTGTCGGTCATAGGCCTGGACTGTGAAAGATATCAAAAGATCTTCACGTCTTTTTAGGCGTGACCAGGTTTATTCTGAAAAGGCAATAATGCAGAGCAGGGACCTTCAACCTCTGATAACTATTCCTCTTCTGTTTGAAATTCAAATAATCTGGGGTAGTCTTCTTCCGAACCGGTCAGACATCAGTTGTTCATCCCGATGCGGTTATTTGATGCACGCACCAAGTAGCCGGTCGGTTTACTTTCTCTGATAGACTGGGCGGTTCTTCCGCAAACACCCCGAAGATTCAAAGTTCAACTTCTTAGGAAGAATTATCGGTTTGTCTGTCTGAACCGATTTCCCTTTAATTATCCTTTGGAAGGATTTGGTTAATGTCGGTTAAGCCGAGAGTAAGTCTAAATTGAGAAAACTTAGCTTCCTGCAGCGGCTTCGTGAAGATATCGGCTACTTGTTGATCGGTTGGTACGTATTCCAGCCGGATATGCTTCAGCGTGACATGCTCTCTGATGAAGTGATGTCTGATGTCGATGTGCTTGGTTCTTGAGTGGAGAACTGGATTGTAGGTGATCGCAATAGCACTTGTGTTGTCACAGAAAATCGGTGACTCTTCGGCTATGATACCGAAGTCCTTCAGCTGCTGTTGGATCCAGAGGAGTTGAGAACAGCAACTTCCGGCCGCCAAGTATTCAGCCTCTGCGGTTGATGTCGCCACCGATGTCTGCTTCTTGCTGTGCCATGACACCAGTCGGTCACCTAGAAACTGACATGTTCCACTGGTGCTTTTTCTGTCGATCTTGCACCCTGCATAGTCTGCGTCTGAATAGCTTGTCAGATTAAATGATGAGTCTTTTGGATACCACAGACCGACATCAGGAGTGCCCTTTAGATATTTCAGTATCCTCTTTTCGGCTGTGTAATGGGATTGCTTTGGATTTGCTTGGAATCTCCCACACACACCAACTGCAAACAGGATGTCCGGTCTACTTGCTGTCAGGTACAGCAGGGAACCGATCATGCCTCGGTATGCAATCTGATCTACTAATTGACCTTCATCATCTCTATCCAGTTTGATGGATGAGCTCATTGGAGTAGCCGCCGATGAGCATGTGTCCATACCAAATTTCTTCAGAAGCTCTTTGGTATATTTAGGTTGACTGATGAATGTTCCTTCCTTGAGTTGTTTAACCTGAAGACCTAGGAAGAAACTTAATTCTCCCATCATACTCATTTCAAATTTATCAGTCATCATTTTTGAGAACTTGTCACAGAGCTTTGGATCGGTGGAACCGAAAATAATATCATCTACATAAATTTGAACAAGTAGGATATGTTCCTTCTTTTCAAATTTAAACAAGGTCTTATCCACCGAACCGATGGTGAAATCATGCTCTAATAAAAATGCGGTTAGCGTATCATACCAGGCTCTAGGTGCTTGCTTTAGACCGTATAAAGCTTTGTTCAGCCGGTATACATGGTTTGGAAATGCAGCATTTTTGAAACCGGGTGGCTGTTCAACGTACACTTCTTCACGTATATCACCGTTCAGAAATGCACTTTTAACATCCATTTGAAAGACTTTGAAATTTTTGAAAGCAGCAAATGCAAGAAAAATCCTAATGGCTTCAATCCTGGCTACAGGAGCAAATGACTCTTCAAAATCAATGCCTTCTTCCTGTTTGTAGCCTTGAGCCACTAATCTGGCTTTGTTCCTCGTGACCAAACCGTCCTCATTGAGTTTGTTTTTGAATACCCATCTTGTTCCTATGATCGATTTATCTTTCGGTCTGGGAACTAAGTACCAGACTTTACTACTCTCGAACTGGTTTAGCTCTTCTTGCATTCCCAAGATCCAATCCGGATCTGACAATGCTTCATCTATTCTTTTCGGTTCAACCTGGGATATAAAAGCAGAGTTAAAATATCCTTCCAGAAGTTGACTCCTAGTTCGAACAGGTTCTGAAGGGTCACCTATAATTTGCTCAGGAGGATGTTTACTATTTCTTCTGAGATTCAGTTCAGGGGTGTCTACCAAATTACCGGTAACCTGACCAAGGCTAGACATGTCGGTAGGTTGACCGAGATTGTCAGACCGACCGACTTCCTCGGATTGGACCGAAGTGTCAGCTTCCTGTTGTGAAACAGCTTGATCCGGCTGGGTATCGATATTACCCATTAGATCATGGACAAACCGCCTGAAGACCGGAGTCTCATCTTCACTGTCAGAATGAATATCATTATTTTCAAATCTGTTGTGTAGATCAAAGCATGAAGCAGTGTTGCTTTCAACCGATTCATCGAAAACAACGTGAATTGTTTCCTCCATGGTTGCAGTTCTATTATTATATACTCTATATGCTTTACTTACTGCCGAGTATCCAAGCATGATGCCGGTATCGGTCTTTGCATCAAAAGCAGTGAGTTGGGTTTTACCATTTATATGAATATAACATTTACAGCCGAAAATCCTGAGGTACTTGAGTTTAGGAACTCTGTTAAAATAAACCTCATACGGTGTTTTGTTGTGAAATCTGTTTATTAAAGACCGGTTTTGTGTATGGCATGCAGTGTTGATAGCCTCAGCCCAGAATTTCTGAGCAATGCCGGAGTCGGCTATCATAGACCGTGCGGCTTCCTTGAGAGTCCGGTTTCTTCTCTCGGCCAGGCCATTTTGTTGAGGAGTCCTAGCACTGGACAACTCGTGTCTAATGCCGGATTCATCAAGATATGCAGTTAATGTACTGTTAGTAAATTCGGTACCTCGATCACTTCGAATGCTGTTGATACGAGTTGATTTTTCATTTTGCAACCGCTTAAGAAGTGTGATCAGGTTTGATACAGTTTCACGTTTAGATGGTAGAAATATCACCCATGTATATCTAGAATAATCATCAATAACTACCATGGTGTACAGCATACCGCCTAGACTAATGACCTGAATCGGTCCAAATAGATCCATGTGAAGAAGATCTAGGCATCGGCTAGATTGAATATTTCCTTTACTCTTAAAAGATGACCTAGTTTGTTTACCCATCTGGCATGCTGAACAAACCTTATCCTGGTTAAATACTATATCAGGAATACCTTCAACTAGCTTTATACCGCGAATGTAGTTTAAGGTTTTCATGTTTAGATGATTTAGTCTCTTGTGCCATAGCCAGGTTTGATCGGTCTTAGCTATCATGCATATAGGATATTCTATTCTTGTCTTCTAGTCTACCTTATAAATGTTTCCTATCCTATTTCCGGTTAGCAATACAATACCTTGAGAGTCCTTAACTAAGCATGCATGTTTAAGGAATTCTACCGTATATCCGGCGTCACACATCTGACTAATACTAAGTAGATTAAAACGTAGGTTTTCAACTAAGAGTACATTATCAATAGTTAGGTTACCATGGACAATCTTACCCTTGCCCACAGTCTTACCCTTTGAGTTGTCACCGAAGGTAATTGGAGCACCGGTTACTGATCTGATGTCAATTAGCAAATTGCTATTTCCGGTCATGTGCCTGGAGCAACCGCTGTCCAAGAACCATTCTGAGTTTCCTAGCCGTTTCTTTGGATCCTGCAAAATGTACATATTTACAACTGTTTGGTACCCACGTTTACTTGGGTCCACATGCGATTAGTCCCTTAGGTATCCAAACCTTGATGAACCAGACAGTCTTCTTTGCTAGGGTCTTAACTGTCCTTTTGGCACTCGGTCTCGTGTATTTCGGTTTTCCTTCAGATAACCTAAATGGAAATGATCTTTGATTCGGTAATCTATAGTTTGACCTACGTGGCTCGGGAAAATCTTTCTTATATTTGAGGATTTCTGCTTTCCTTTTCTCAAGGTCAAGCCATGAATCGGTTGGGCCAACATAATCGTATTTTAGCTTCTCTTCCCTATAATATGCGGTTTCCTCTTCTTCGGCTGTCCAGGTGCTCTTAAGGAATTTTATAAAGGGAAGGTTTCCTTTTGTAAGCCTGGCTTTCTCTAAGGTTTTTCGGTCTTTGGAGCTATTCCCTGTGTATCCTAGACCACGCTTACAACGAGGATGCCTATAGTGTTTATTCATATCCTTTACTATATCGCTAGATCTTTTGTAGGCGGCCATCGTATATTGAAATCGGGCATTTTCTTCCTCGGTTAGTTCTCTAGTCGGTTCACTAGGTTGTTCGATCTTGGGATCTAACTCGGTTTCTAGGGTGTGGGTATCATCAGGGTGTATGACTTCCGGTTCGGTGATGATAGGTACCTCTGGTTCTATTGGGATAGGTACTATGGGATCGGTCTTGATGTTAAGGTGTTTAGGTAACATGGTCAATAGGTTCTTATATTCTTCTACCATGTCATTTAATGCTTCATATAACTCATCTTTAGTAAATTCATCATAGGGAGAATCGAATACCTGTTCCTCATTGGCCATGAGGCACGTGAGTTTATCGTCGCTGTCACTGCAAGCCCACAAACTTCCTCCATCGTCAGCTATCAGTGCTTTCGGTACCTCACTTCCCTCACCGGCTTGTTGATAATTGTTTCTGTCATTCTGATAGTCCGGTTTCTGGGTATCCCTCCTTGGTTTCCTGCATTCCCACTTAAAATGTCCCATACAGTTACAGTTGTAGCATCTTACATTGGATTTGTCACCATAGTAGTTGTTTGTCGGTTGGCTCCTTTTCATGAACCTCCCAAACTTCTGTGCGAGCATGGCCATGGCGTCCTCAGTAAACTGTTCAGCTGTTCTGATAGGTGCAGGTGCAGGAGCCGGTATCGGTGCAGGTGTGGGTACAGGAGCAGGTACAGTCGGTTCTGTAGATGTGATTAGTGCTCTGGTTGATGTTGAGGCCGAGACTTCCTCTTCGGTTCTAGATTTCATTTCGAACTCATATGCCTTGAGATCTTCGAATACATCGTATAGTTTCATCTTACGTAGGCTCTTTGATTCCCTCATTACCATTGTCTTTATATCCCAGGCGCTTGGAAGAGATCTCAAAGCCTTCATAACTACCTCTTTGTTCTCATACTTTTTACCCAGAGTTGCTAGTTCATCTAACACACTAGTGAACCGGTCACTGTATTCCTTCATAGTTTCTCCTGGTTTCATTTTGATGCTTTCGAACTTCTGTGTAGCCATCATTATTTTGTTCTCCCTTGTTCTTTCATTTCCTTCAAAGATCTGGATGACCGTGTTCCATGTCTCCTTCGCAGTTTTGCAATCTCTGATCTTGCAGTATGTGTTTCTGTCTACGCTGTTGGAGATCCGGTTTCTTGCATGGTTATCCAGATTGTTTCTTCTCCTGTCTTCAGCTGTCCATTCTTTTCTGTCTTTATCAATGACTATCGGTCCTTCGGTTAGAACGGATTCCATTTCATCATCCAAGGTGACTAGATGCAGGTGCATGCGTGCCTTCCAGTTGGCAAAGTCATCACCTTCTAGCATTGGAGGCCTATCCTGATACATGTTTGCTTGAGTGTTGAAACTACCTGCTCTGATACCAATTGTTAGGATCTAGGTCGCCGCTGGTGGACCGGGGGTTGGACCGGTTAGCGGTTCTCACTCGTAGGGTGGTGGTTAATCCGGTTAGAGATTAACACCGGGGTTTCAATACTACACAACCTGTTACAAACCCTTGAACTAGGTTCAAGCGCGGAAGAGGTTTGCTTTCAAGTTGAAGCGGTACACGTGTATGATAGGCGGAGTCGGTTTCGGATGATGGAAATTTAGAGATGGTGGGTCGGTTTTGGCAATCTGGATGTTCGGTGTGATTGGTAGAGATTCGGTTTGGAGCGGTATGGTTAAGTTAGTTGGTTATGTAATGAAGCCAACAGAAAGTAAATAACACAAAAGATTTTATGGATGTTCGGAGATAAAACTCCTACGTCACCCCTTCCTCTCGAAACCGCGAGAAGGATATTCACTAAGGAATACAAGTACAATTCGATCGAGACTTATTCTCTGCTCGATAACACTCTTACAATTTACACCGAAATTGTAGAACACACTTTAACTTTC